>NC_133487.1:15544838-15555953 GCF_025370935.1 Choristoneura fumiferana | reverse complement strand
AAAAATTTGGAATAAAATTAAATTTTATAATATATTTTGAGAAAAAGTTTATTCTATTTCAGAATTATTCACCATTTTGAGAAAAGCTTTATATTAGTCTCGGCTAAATGGCAATTGCTGGCTTCGTATTAGTTAAACGGACTCGCAAGCTCGTCCGTTTAATACTCATACTCAGCCAGCAATTGCCTACTTCCAGGCCACGACAATAATCTACTATTATCTACATGCATATCATTAACTTCCCTATTATATGTTCAGAAACGACTATCAAATGGCCTTATTAAGAAACCTGGTATCTGCGGGTGCATCTTAATGTTTACATTAAAGTATCAGTAATACTTTTTTTAACAATGCACATCTGTACATATTGTAGAAAACTTATGACATGCATGTAGATAATAATTATATTATAAATAATACTTTAGTTTTTTATTATCTGTTTTATTAAGCTTTGGTAGGTACTTCAAACTAGTTATCAGTAACACTAACTTAAAAATACAGGCCATATCTGAACATATTATAGAAAACTTATGATATGCATGTAGATAAAGTTATGTATGCGGCTATACATAATTAGGCATTATGCACCAGCCACATAAATAACTCTTTACTTTTAGTTGTCTTTTATAGCTGCGTTTTTTTTCGGGCGTTTCTATTTTTTTTTGCCGGCGTTTTTTTATGTCGGGGGTTTTTAATTTTTTTTATACTAACGATCGAAACTCATATGATCGGAATTCATAAATAACTATTCATACACCTTACCACCCGACCAGGTGGACAGAGTGGTTTGTCGGTTGGTAATACATCGTTCACTAATATTGGTTTTCATATATTTTATTATAGTAACGATGGAAACTCCTGATCATTCTAATTCATAACGCCAATATTAATAATTTTGTTAATACTAATATTTGTTTTCATACATTTCTTAATCATAGGTGTTATTTATCCGCATTATTGAAATTCATAATGTCAATGTGCTTTATACATATATTTATTGTCATATATCTTTTAGGGCCATTTATTATTTTGTTGTCCTTTTTTTTAATTTTGAGTTCCTCTTTTTATACTAAATTTTTATGGACATTTTGTATAACTCAATGAAAATTGTAGGACAAAGCATAAGCAACTTTACCAATACACCAAATTGCATTGAAATCTGAGAAAAGAAAGATTACCGACAAAAAAAAAAAAAAAAACGGCCAAGAGCGTGTCGGACACGCCCAAGATAGGGTTCCGTAGCCATTACGAAAAAATCAAGTAATATTATGTGCGTTATAACACTATTAAAACACTTACTACAGTCGTAACATCTATTACCAGAAAAAGAGCGTATCTTCACGGCACTTACGTACTTTTGTTGAGAACCGCAGTTTTTCGGCAATCACTCAAAAACGGTATATCCGATTTTGTTGAAACCAATTTTCGTTGAAAGTATTTATTAAGCGTTATTAAGGAAGACGGTTCGGAATAGAAGGCGGGAACGAAGCGGCGCGTAGCTCTCGCCATAGCCTTCGATGTTAGGTTTTTTTTATGGCAGCAAACAGTTTAATACATCAGTGGCAGCAAATATAACGGCCACCAGGAAAGTAGGTTGGATGCCATTCAATATGTTACTAAACGCGTATGAATTCGCCGCTAGAGGCGCTAGTGTAGCGTGAGGTCTCCGAAATGTCAAATCTCATAGTTTTTGGGTGAGCTACGCGGGTTTATTTTTAATTAGAATAATTTTGTGAATATTTCGCATTACCTGAAATTAATTTTGGCAATTATGCGTTAAGGGGCAATGAATGTCTGTGTTTTGAGACAGTTTTATCTTTCGGAAACTTTTCCTCCCTTTTTTTCCCCGAACCGAGCAAAACGGGACTACGCAACACTGTGGTTGCTCGATATTTTTATGGTACGGTTTTAAGGTGTATTAAATATGATTTTAATCTAAACTTTTTTTTCACGCCCGTAATAACAGACGTAAAGTCACACTTAAAAACCTCACGCCACGCTGGCGCCATTTAGAAAGACAAAAAACATAGCCCTCATTGCCAATACAGTATTTGACTATTTTTTATATGTATTATAAATTAAAACTTCACAATGCCTGTTATCGAATAGAGAAACAAATATTAAGCTACCTTTACAAATAACAAAGTTATGGTTTGAAATTCAAGATTAGACAGAGAAAGACATACTGGCACGTGACTCTACCATACACTATCCCTGATTTATATAGACTAATTAAAAAAAATTGCTAACTTTCCGCAGAGTAAAAATGGATTTCAATTTCAGGGCAGATTTTCAAAATTATTTCAATAATAGAAAACTACAATGTGTCTCTAACTGACAATTAAGAATATTAAAATAGATCATAATATAAATTCATGTCCCACAGGTATTCATGAATATTGTGATATGATATGGTTTTGCGCAGAGTTCTGGTTGGCATTTTAGCAGTTTTCGGCGGCAGCACTACCAACATGAATGAAAACTTAGAGTTTCTTAGAGAAACTTAGATAAATACAAATTAGATGCTAACTTCGCGTTGCACCTATATCTTATCATCTCAGCCGTTCTTGATTGCTAGACTACGAATACGTAGTAACGACTAACCTGACCGACAAACAGTTGGAAAACCCCGACTTTGTCACTTCAAAGTTCAATATCTTAAAAACGGCTGAGCCGATTTTGATGAAACATGTTTAAGAATCATCGCTAAAATACTGATTTCAAATATATAAAAAATGCATTAAAATTATTTAAAATAGGTCCACCCGTTCAAGAGTTACGGTGCCACAGACAGATACACATAGCGGTCAAACTTATAACACCCCTCTTTTTGCGTCGGGGGTTAAAAAGGAGGATGGGCAGATTTGTACGGACTCTGTCCTAGGAACCAATAACGACAAGCCATTATATATATCTTTGTTTTTTTTTTTAATAGGCTTTAATTAAAACTTCTTGTAAATGTACCACTTTTATTTATAATAATTCGGACTGTGATAAGACGCAAAGATTACAATTTCTTATCTGATTTAAATTATTTTTAACTTTTTGGTCTTTTTAATGCAAAATTTACTACGGCGTAGTCGTAGCGCGTAGCAGTGTTTTTCGTTATGTAGTCCGTAGTACGATAGGTAGTAAGATATCTATAAAAAATATCTATAATTTTAAACCTATGCATTTTCTTACGGATTTGTTGTCTAGCAACCGAGAACTGTTGAGATCCTAACAGGTGTAAAGTGTAATGCGAAGTTAGCAACTCATTATTTTTACTTTCCATCCCAGCCAATATATACGTCCCACTGCTGGGCACAGGCCTCCTCTCAGAACAAGAGAGCTTGGGCCATAGTTCCCACGCGGGTCCAGTGCGGATTGGGAACTTCACACTCACCATTGAATTGCTTCGCAGGTTTATGCAGGTTTCCTCACGATGTTTTCCTTCACCGCAAAGCCCGTGGTAAATTTCAAATGTAATGCCGCACATGAATTTCGAAAAACAGAGGTGCGAGCCGGGGTTTGAACCCACGACCCTCTGCTTGAGAGGCGACAGGGCAAACCACTAGGCCACCACGGCTTTTTATAGCACAATAAATAAGAAAAATCTGAAATTATAATTTTTCATGTCTGACTGTCTATGTCAATAAGTCTCTAATGACCCCCCATTGCGTACATTTTGTTTGAGCTTAGAAGGCTCTGCTAACACTGCATCATCCCCTCTGCTAACATCACCTCGCAGGTAAAATTTTCAAAAACACTTGAAAAAATATCTATTTATTTCTTATAAGTGCCCGAATGCCAAGTTTCATAAAGAACCATCGATTTATCTTCGACAATGACGATCTTCCATATAAACTTTCATCCCTATTTCAGCCCCTCACAGGAAAAATTTTAAATAACGCGCGAACAAATATCCAGTTACTTCTTATCACGTGCCAAAATGGCAAGTTTAATAAAGATTCATCGATTTATCTACGGTCATGACGACCTTCCATATAAACTGTCATCCCCTATTTCATCCCAACACTGGTCGAATTTTCAAAAAATTCAAACAAATATCGATTTATTTCTTATTAAGTGCCTAAATGCCAAGTTTCATGGTTTTATCTTCGACGGCGACGAACTTCCACCTTGTAAACTTTCATCCCCTAGCCTCTTTTTCGCGATAAAAGATAGCCTACGTTCTTTCCCAAGGTCTATTCAATCTCTGCACCAAATTTCATCAAAATCGGTTCAGCGGTTTAGGCGTGAAAGCGTAACAGACAGACAGACAGACAGAGTTACTTTCGCAGTTATAATATTATAGTTTGGAAGTTTGGATGACAGCTTTTTTTGGAAAAGGAGGAGGTTATCAATTCGGTTGTATTTTTTTGGCTGTTACCTCAGAACTCCGTTGTCATTTATGAGAAAAGATTTGAGGAATATTTCTAATTTAGTCCCATCCCATAGGCACAAAATCAGGATCTGATGATTGGATCCTAAGGAAATCGAGGGAACTCTCAAATATTGTAGGGACACCTATGGTCATTTCGATATATTTAGTAGTGACTCGTACATTTGCTCTTGAACATCATCATTAAAAATTCCATAATAAAGAAATCTAAACAAAAAGAAGAGAAGATTTGAAAATACAAGTAAAAAAAAAAAGATAACATCTTCATACAACAAAATCGTGTAATTGATAATAATAATTAAATCGTCTTGGTGGTGTGGTGCTCCCAATTATAATTTACTTCCCAAAAAGTACATCATGATAATCATGAATTTCGCTAATGTAACGATACGTATTGAACACCTGCGCTGCGCCTAGTTGATTTACACGATTAAAATACATCTATCTATATATCAGGGTGCGAAAAAATCAGATTTTTATAATAAAATCAAAACTCGGATTGTTTATGTAAATCGGATATATATCAGATATATACCCAATAATTATTTTTTTATTTGTGCGCAGAAACAAACCATTTTACAAGCTTTGATAACTAATAATATAACTATTATAGCTTTAATAATAATAACTATACTTAATAGTTTTTATTTAATATTGATTACATGTTGGTCATTGCTTTTGTTGAATAAGTTAGCTCGTAAATAAGGGATATATTAATCCTACTAAATTATAAATGTGAAAGTTTGTGAGTGAGTGAGTCAGTAGTTTGTTACTTTTTCACGCTGAAACGGCTTTACGGATTTGGATGAAATTTGGCGAAAAGTTAGGTTATAACCTGGATTAAACATACACACTTTTTATCCCGATATTCCCACGGGATAGGGATAAAATCTTGAAATAACAACCGCTGGGCTTAGAGCCATGAAATTTAGTATGTAGGTAGCTGGAGCTCTGTAATATCACATAGGCTACTTTTTATCCCGATATTCCCACAGGACCTAGATAATAATTCGAAAATAAAACCATTGGGCTTAGAGCATGAAATTTGGTATGTAGGTAGCTGGACCTCTGAATAACACATAGGCTATTTTTTACCCGATATTCCCACGGGATAGGGATAAAATCTTGAAATAATAACCGCTGAGCTTAGAGGCATGAAATTTGGTATGTAGGTAGCCGGACATCTGGAATAACACATAAGTACGCTACTTTTTCTCCCGATATTCAAACGGGATAGTTTTGTTACTAAGGACCTCATACATCTCTGTATATATTATTATTATTTTGTAATTTTTTCTTTAGTTGTACACTGTAGTTTTAAAGTATTTTATTTGTAATTTTTTTAAATAATGATTTTCTGCCAAGTTTCTTGCGGCGCATTCTTCTTGGCAATGATGGTCTTTCCGAAAGCACTGGTAGTTTAAAAAATGATGTGTAAATGTGCCCATTGCGGCCTATTTACCGAATAAATTATTTGAATTTGAATTTAGATAGGGAAAATTTTTGAAATTTCAGCACTGGGTTAAGTCTTGAATTTTGTACAGTTATTCACAACACAACCTCAATGAAGACCACGATAAAAATTTTGGAAATTTCCAGGGTAATTTTGTAAAATCCCGAAAATTTCAATTGCAACTACCAGACCGAATAGTTTACGCGTGCGAAGCCGCGGGTAAAAGCTAGTAAAAACATAATTTACTCTAAATTATATTATTTATTACCTAACTAGTAAACAGAATACGGCAATTCAATTAATTTGTATATTGTGGCTGAAATCCGGCAAAAACAAAAAACACACACAGATTATTCAACTTTTCAGGGTTCCGTACTCAAAGGGCAAAACCAGGACCCTATTGCTAAAAATCCATTGTCTGTCTGTCTGTCACCAGGCTGGATCTCATGCACTGTGATTACAGTGTTTACAGTTGAAATTTTCACAGATGATGTATTTCTGTTGCCATTATAATAACAAATACTAAAAACTATCGAAACATGTCGAGCTAAACTCGATTTAAGACGTGAGTTATGGTGCCATTTTGTCGGCATAGTTTACATACATATATATGCAAAATTACAGCTTTATAGCATTGATGTCCCTGAGCAAAGCCGCGGAGGAACGGACAGACAGACAGACAGACATGGCGAAACTACAAGGTTTCCGTTTTTGCCATTTTGGCTCCGGAACCCTAAAATTATAGCACCATCGAAACTATCGAAGATTCTCCCAATGTCCAGGCTGAAAAGACACTCGGTTGGCCGTTGTACGGTAGCATTTTCCTCTAAATTTTTAACATAATTATCAACTCTATGTAGAGCAGCATTTACAATTTCTCTATCAAACATCAGAAAATTAGAAGTAAACTCCGCAACTAAGTTTTCGTTACAATTTGAAGCTAATTAACATGGGTAAAAAACTATGACCAAATTCTATGATCGTCTTTTAAAAAACAAGACATACAGAGTCTTTGAATACTTTATCTATAACATTATCAAGAAACACAGAACTAACTGAACTACGATTATATTTTGAGATTCTAGAAATTGATATGCCTAGTTTAAACGCATTTCATTTCGTTTATATAAATAACGACACAAAATAACTGCTATGAAACTAAGTAGCTTCATTTGTAGTATCTCTATGTCGTTTGTAGTAGCGGTAATTCGTTTATGTAGGTTTATTTCGTTTGCAGTAGCTTTTTTACGTTTGTAGTAGCTTGATTTTGTTTGTAGTAGCAGTAATTTTGTCTGTAGTAACTAAATATCGTTTGTAGTAGCTTTCTTTGCGTTTGTAGTAACTTGATTTTGTTTGTAGTAGCAGTAATTCGTTTGTAGTAACTAAATATCGTTTGTAGTAGTTTTTATTTACGTTTGTAGTAACTTGATTTTTGTTTGTAGTAGCAGTAATTTCGTTTGTAGTAACTAAATATCGTTTGTAGTAGCTTCATTTACGTTTGTAGTAACTTGATTTTGTTTGTAGTAGCAGTAATTTCGTTTGTAGTAACTAAATATCGTTTGTAGTAGCTTCATTTACGTTTGTAGTAACTTGATTTTGTGTGTAGTAGCAGTAATTTCGTTTTATAGTAACTAAATATCGTTTGTAGTAGCTTCCTTAACGTTTGTAGTAACTTGATTATGTTTGTAGTAGCAGTAATTTCGTTTGTAGTAACTAAATATCGTTTGTAGTAGTTTATTTACGTTTGTAGTAACTTGATTTTGTTTGTAGTAGCAGTAATTTCGTTTGTAGTAACTAAATATCGTTTGTAGTAGCTTTCTTTACGTTTGTAGTAACTTGATTTTGTTTGTAGTAGCAGTAATTTCGTTTGTAGTAACTAAATATCGTTTGTAGTAGCTTCATTTACGTTTGTAGTAACTTGATTTTGTTTGTAGTAACTAAATATCGTTTGTAGTAGCTTTATTTACGTTTGTAGTAACTTGATTTTGTTTGTAGTAGCAGTAATTTCGTTTGTAGTAACTAAATATCGTTTGTAGTAGCTTCATTTACGTTTGTAGTAACTTGATTTTGTTTGTAGTAGCAGTAATTTCGTTTGTAGTAACTAATATCGTTTGTAGTAGCTTCATTTACGTTTGTAGTAACTTGATTTTGTTTGTAGTAGCAGTAATTTCGTTTGTAGTAACTAAATATCGTTTGTAGTAGCTTCATTTACGTTTGTAGTAACTTGATTTTGTTTGTAGTAGCAGTAATTTCGTTTGTAGTAACTAAATATCGTTTGTAGTAGCTTTATTTACGTTTGTAGTAACTTGATTTTTGTTTGTAGTAGCAGTAATTTCGTTTGTAGTAACTAAATATCGTTTGTAGTAGCTTCATTTACGTTTGTAGTAACTTGATTTTTTGTAGTAGCAGTAATTCGTTTGTAGTAAAATATCGTTTTTGTAGTAGCTTTATTTACGTTTGTAGTAACTTTTTTGTTTGTAGTAGCAGTAATTTCGTTTGTAGTAACTAAATATCGTTTGTAGTAGCTTCATTTACGTTTGTAGTAACTGATTTTGTTTGTAGTAGCAGTAATTTCGTTTGTAGTAACTAAATATCGTTTGTAGTAGCTTTATTTACGTTTGTAGTAACTTGATTTTGTTTGTAGTAGCAGTAATTTCGTTTGTAGTAACTAAATATCGTTTGTAGTAGCTTCATTTACGTTTGTAGTAACTTGATTTGTTTGTAGTAGCAGTAATTTCGTTTGTAGTAACTAAATATCGTTTGTAGTAGCTTCATTTACGTTTGTAGTAACTTGATTTTGTTTGTAGTAGCAGTAATTTCGTTTGTAGTAACTAAATATCGTTTGTAGTAGCTTCATTTACGTTTGTAGTAACTTGATTTGTTTGTAGTAGCAGTAATTTCGTTTGTAGTAACTAAATATCGTTTGTAGTAGCTTTATTTACGTTTGTAGTAACTTGATTTGTTTGTAGTAGCACAGTAATTTCGTTTGTAGTAACTAAATATCGTTTGTAGTAGCTTCATTTACGTTTGTAGTAACTTGATTTTGTTTGTAGTAGCAGTAATTTCGTTTGTAGTAACTAAATATCGTTTGTAGTAGCTTTATTTACGTTTGTAGTAACTTGATTTGTTTGTAGTAGCAGTAATTTCGTTTGTAGTAACTAAATATCGTTTGTAGTAGCTTCATTTACGTTTGTAGTAACTTGATTTTGTTTGTAGTAGCAGTAATTTCGTTTGTAGTAACTAAATATCGTTTGTAGTAGCTTCTTTACTTTGTGTAGTAACTTGATTTTGTTTGTAGTAGCAGTAATTTCGTTTGTAGTAACTA
Source organism: Choristoneura fumiferana (assembly GCF_025370935.1). Lineage (NCBI taxonomy): Eukaryota > Metazoa > Arthropoda > Insecta > Lepidoptera > Tortricidae > Choristoneura > Choristoneura fumiferana. Next base: position 15,546,791 of record NC_133487.1, on the reverse strand, counting down.
AATATCGTTTGTAGTAGCTTCATTTACGTTTGTAGTAACTTGATTTTGTTTGTAGTAGCAGTAATTTCGTTTGTAGTAACTAAATATCTTTTGTAGTAGCTTCATTTACGTTTGTAGTAACTTGATTTGTTTGTAGTAGCAGTAATTTCGTTTGTAGTAACTAAATATCGTTTGTAGTAGCTATTTACGTGTAGTAACTTTATTTTGTTTGTAGTAGCAGTAATTTCGTTTGTAGTAACTTCTTTCGTTTGTAGTAGCTTGTTTTGTTTGTAGTAACGTAATTTCGTTTGTAGTAGTTATTTACGTTTGTAGTAACTTGATTTTGTTTGTAGTAGCAGTCATTTCGTTTGTAGTAAGTAAATATCGTTTGTAGTAGCTTTCTTTGCGTTTGTAGTAACTTGATTTTGTTTGTAGTAGCAGTCATTTCGTTTGTAGTAGTTTATTCACGTTTGTAGTAACTTCATTTCCCTTGAAGTAGCATTCATCAGTTTGTATTTAATTTATTTAGTTACTGCCAACTAAAAAAAAGATAATTGTAAATAAATACACGACTACAAACGATATTAGGTTACTAAAAAGTAATAACGTTATTTTGTTTTGTAGTGACAATCATTACGTTTGTAGTGTCTTTATTTCATTTGTACTAAAGTTATTTCGTGTACTTACTTTATTTTGTTTGTAGTAGCACTAATTTAGACCATATTAACTTTATTACTTTTTTAGCTGTGCTAACGGCGTTTGTAGTAACTTTATTTTGTTTGTAATAGTGGTTATTAACCTTTTTTAGTTTGTAGCAGTGGTAATTTTGTTTATAGTGTTAGAATTATTAAGATTGTATGCCACTTTCTAGTATAGCATAATGCAAATGATTCGATTCAAGAATCAAACTACTAAACTTTAGGGCCACTTCAAACCCTCGTATTTTTTTTAGAGCTTCTGCAAGAAAAAATTGATACTACAATCAACTACAAACCGGAATGATAGTGTAGATATACAAAAAAAAAATTTTTTTGATTTTTTTTTTTTTCAAAGTGCTCTAATTTTTTTTTAGTAGTTACTACAAACGAAATCATTGTTACTAGTTCAACTACATACCGAAATCTATGAGAATCATTAAAGAACAATGAGATTTTCCAAAGTCGGGTGCTACAAGTATCAGGTGCAAAGTTTCGTTACGAAAGATTAAGTTTTTTTTTTATTACAAACGATTTTTTACTACAAGAAACTAATTGATAAAGTGCAGAAACAATTTTACTTAATGTCTTTCATGAAATGGATATAAGTTTATCAAACTTTTGTAATATATTTTTAGATACTACAAACGAAAAAAATTGTATTACAATCAACTACATACCAAATCTATGAGAATAAATTAAAAGGATGCACGCACCATTGAGTGCCTTTCCCACGCCGTTATATCGCTCGTCTCCCTGCTAGCTGTTAACTAACATGGCCTTTGCATAGTCCAAAAGTTTTGTTCTAAGAAACATTACAGTCGAAATAAAAACAAAAACAAACCGTAACTCCACATTGCATAGTAACAGTAACGTGTTGCAATACCCAACTAGGTCTGGCGGGTCGGTGACCCCCGCTCCTGACGCAGCCGTCTCATCAACTCGTCATACTCAGAGATTTCCCCGATGGATACGCGCAACGGGTCCCATCCCGCTTGTAAGACTTATAAATTTTATAATGAAAGAAAATTCCGTGTCAATCATGTTCCAATTTGTAAATATGTATTGTAATCTACAGGGTGTTGACAATGGGGCTTTAAATCCAAGGTTTTCTTTTAGCCCCATGGCATGGTCAAAGACATCTTGTAAACCTACAAAATTGAAACAGTAACAGTACACAACGAGAATGTTAATGTCGCTCGGGCCTCGTCGGTTTTTTTCATTTTCTTGAAGATTGAAATCGTTCTGTTGTTTCGAGTTCCGAAAGACATTAGCAAAC
>NC_133487.1:15508258-15544738 GCF_025370935.1 Choristoneura fumiferana | reverse complement strand
GCCATTTAAGAAGAGGCGCAGATGGACGTCTGTTTACTGACGGAAAAAGGTTTTTAAAGTTTTGTAAAAGTTTGGCGGGAAATGAGTAATTGCGAATTGTTTTGGCGCGAATGGAATTCAAATGTCGTTAGGTGAACAGCAGCTTGTCCGTCTAAAAAATATAATGCCATTTTTTGCCATTTCAAGTAGGTAATTTCACTGAGCAAGTAATCACTATACGTTTTTAAGTACCTACATAAAAAATGTGTGACAGCTAGGTAGTACATAATTTACATAAGGAATTGTTCCTATATCAAAAATTTTCACCAAAAATTTTTAGTGAAAGTCGCCTACTTTAGATAACAGGCGAAAACTGAACCACGTTCGGTTTTGAACCATTTTTGATGACATTTGGATACTTAGATTTGGATACCTACACCAAAAAAGGTACTCTGTGCCTACACCTACTTATGCCGTCGGAAAAGGCTTGACAGTATTTGCTAATACCTATACCTTATTTAATAAAAAATATTCAATCGGAATCATTTCAGCGTTTTTTTAACAAAATGAAAAATCGAATAGCGGCCGAATAGGACAAGCGCCTTGGTCCGTTTAAAAACTTGCCTAGCCCTTCATTAGCATCAAAAAGAGCGGGAAAGCCGCTGTTATCGGCTTATGTAAATTCGTATAAATTATTAGTGGGCAGAGATTTGTCGGACTAATCCTAGTTACTGCGTTGTGAATACGAAATTTGGGATTAATACAGTTTGCAGTTTTTGAAGGGTGAATGAACTTTTGTTTGCCGCTTTCACTGAATGTTAAAGAGTGGTATGTAGAAAATGTTCAGAACTTAGATAGAAACTTAAATTTATCGTTTTAAAGGCTTCCAGGTAGGGGAGCGTCTTCCTTCACCCTTATGTAGTCAGTGTTCCATTAGTTGCTTCATCTTTGATAATGCGAACTGCTAAGGAATGGAATGGGCTCTCATCATCGTCTGAGTTTTCAGATAAATACAACCTGGGGTTCTTCAAGGCTGAACAGGCTGTAACTGAACCAGTGAGATACACCTCTTTGGCCTCATCTGCACTTTTCACCCAGTGATGTAAAAAAAAACACTTAATCATTCCGCTACATCTGAGATGCTATGGTTTACAAGGTTTACTAACATGCCTATGTATTTTGCCTATTGTAATTTGGAAGTACATACTCTAAAAACATTACCTCGTACAGTCACCGGCATTAATATCTGCCACAGCGGAGCGTGCAAAAATATCTGACACGTCCTTCCGGCCCTAGAAATAGAGTCATATCAGATATTTATGCACGCTTGTTGTGTCAGATATTGGTGCTGGTGACTGTACAAAGTCGGTCTTGGAAATAAAATAATAAAACACATTTCTCTTTTAAAATATGTATTTTTTATAACAAAATGTTACATGTTAACTTAAAACAGCACATATTATTAATATCAGCGCCGGCCTTAACTCCTTTTAGACTTTTCAGAGTAGAGAAAAACATGTCTATGAATACTACTTCTACTAGATGATAATTTCCAAAAAAAATAACGGTAAACTGATACTTACTCCCATAAAAATCTGACCTAGGTACCAATTATATGAATTAATTAATTTAATGATTTTAGTATCGGTTAATTTCAGTATTTAATCGAGGTAGTCTTAGAAAAAATATGTAGGTGCCTTTTACATAAATCGTAATTAGGTTTCAAAATCGAGTGCCATAAGGCACATAAGGCAAAAGCTAGTAATATTGTATAAAATACTACATTGTTTTCGCATTTGTTGTTTTCGCCACCTAACAACGCCTAAAACAGTAATTCAACTTAGGACCTAATCACCCCCAAAAGGTTAAACCATATTCGTAAGAAGTCAATAAGACACCATCGTACATAACAGACAGAAAGGGACGGAAAAATTGCACTGCATTAGTTCAAAGAGCTAAATGACAACTTTCTACGATCTTCAGGAGTAGGTCAATTTTAGTAGTTAGGTAGGTACTAAACTTACTTTTTCTGGAAATATACAAGGAACCGCTAGGCTATAGCAACCGTGGTGGCCTAGATTGCAATCGCTCTATCCCAAGGCCGGCGCTGGTTCATCAATAACATGTTACATTTAGCAACAGTAGAGGATGGTCAGTTGTAAAGCTCAAAATTTACAGACGACTCTATTACTAAGGTAATAAGAAGGTGTCTAGGCTTTCCTGAGCTCCACCACCGCATCACAACTTTTGCTGCTAACTGTACAACAAAACAATTTACAACACAAGCGTGGATTGTTGCCAGATCTTAAAAAATAATACGTTCTAGTAAGCAGCTGTACTACCTTGTCATAAATACAATTTTACACATTCTTAATTACTTACAGTCAAAGGTAAAATGTATTAATCCAATAGGAGATGTTCCGGCTATAGTGAGAACTGCATTTGTCTGTAGTCAATGCCAATAGTCGGGTCTTTATCAGACAGGACGAATCAGTCGTGTGATAGAAAGAGATGGAATAAATGTTATTATTTGTTTACAGAACGGTTTTCACCCTTAGCGATTTGAGATCCCAACTGCAAAAAATACTGTTTTCTCATGCAGCTTATAATATTGAAACGAAATGGCTATATTTTCTTAGCGGCCGCTGGTGCTGACTGAATGTGGTAGAGACATCGGCTCAACGACGTACAGTTAAAGAAAAATGCTGTATTCAATCTAAAACAACTATCAAAGTGTTCTTATAATCTGGCACTTCACTTGGCATTGCAAGTTGCGTTATTAGCGATATATTGGCTCTCTTTCGATTCGAAAAATATGTCGGCAAATACGCCAAAGATGAATCTGCTTTGCATCGAGATAATTTAAACAATTCTTTTATTCCAAGCTCTCTCATTGATTCAATTCGGTGTTGGTTCTCCGGGAGCACCAATCAGGAACCAGCGAGTGCGAGCTTTGACAGCCATGTTGCGTACCAGTCGCTTCTTGTCGTCCAGAGATGGCGCTAAATCGAATAGCACGTCTTGCTTGTACGGTAGTACCAACTGCGTAGGGTAGGTGTTCGCTATGTCGAATAGACATTGGAGGCTATTTATTCTGACATCCTGTAAAATAAATGAGTGTTTTACAACATTACATAAATCTATTTGTGTTTATGGAAGCGATTACCCGATAAATTGATAGTGGTAGCGCTAAGGCTGCGTTTCTACCAGAGAGGATGCGTTGCGAGTGCTAGATATGAAACAATAGAAACGCATCATTTACCTTTCCTCGCTCCGCTGAGCTATTTCCGCTAGAGAGCTGTGCATAGGATAGATAAATGAAGCGTTTCTGGGCATTTTCACAATAAAGTGTACCTTTGAACATGAAACTACCGTGAGACTCACTCATAATTAATGATATTGTAACGGATAAAACACGTCTTAAACCGAGTTTAGCTCGACACGTTTCGGGCTATTTCGTACCCTTCTTCTCAGGAGCACGCGACTCGGCGGCTGCCGCAACACGCACACTACGCGCGCGTGTACCTTTTTTTAAATTTTGGAAAAATATTGTTTTTCCTACTCAGAATCAAGAGCACAATCGATTCAGATAGTTTACCTAAAAAAATGTCCAAAAAAAATGACAGTTTTGTGATGTTTTTCATACAATGAAAAAGTTAAATACATTTTGAAAGACAACGTACACTTTTTTATGAAAACGCCCTTCTATTGGTTCATTAAAAATACATTCCTCGCAACGCATCCACGCACATCTCTGGTGGAAACACAGCCTAAAAAAGTGAGTATTAACGCATTCACTGCCACCTGACTTCCACAGGTGCCACCGACGCACATGTGCGTTCAAGATTTATGAATAATTATGACAACGGCACTGGGTGAAGTTCCGAAAACGCATATATGCGTCGGTGGCAGTGAATGCGTTAATTCTATTTGAAGTTGAATAGCAACGTAGTAACAATGAAAAATTAGCAAATTTTGGTTTCGGTTCTAAATTCGCCATTTTTTTTTGCCCACAGAAACCGAAACCGAATATTCGCTCGAAATTTATTTTCTTCATATTATATAGTTTTGTGATGAAATCGCACCCTTAGTGTAGGTATGTTGAACTTACCATAGACTTAACGTATTTAGTCAAGACTAACAATCGAGGCAAAATAGTCTGAGTACTGTCTGCAATAACCATGTGTTTCGTTTTAACGAAGTGCGACAAAACATCAGTCATGACTAACAACAAATCTTTATTGTCGAATAATAACGAATCTATTACTAGAGGCGCCACCTGAAAACAAAAGCAAACAAAAATATGGTATTTATTTGACAATTCCTCAAACTGCCATATCCCACTAATTATAAGTGGGGAAGTTTGTAAAGTCTGTTTGTTTGTTTGTTACCTCACCACGTCTAAACCACTGAACCAATTTAGATGAAATTCGCTATACAGATAGTTTGAGTCTCGGAGAAGGACTGAAGGACATAGGACAGTTTTTATCCCGGAAAATAGCATAGGTCCCGCGGGATAGCGATAAACGAAATCTACAGAGACGGAGTCGCGGGCCACGGGCTATTCCTATATTATTAGTATGAAAATATAGATATACAGCCAATGTTTCGCAAAGAAAACAATAATTTGGTCGAAAATTAAATTAAGACTGTTTTTTTTGTAATACCTATCTATACAACCTGTCTCTTTCTAAAACTCCTCTATGCAGTATAGGAAGGAGTACTTGGGCGACCGAGCTTCGCTCGGGCTAAAACTCGATAATAAGCGTTTACCCAGAGATAAGACCAAGCTAGATCGATTTTTCATTCCCGAAAACCCCCACATATATAGAAAACATCCATATATATATAATATACACAAGAATTGCTCGTTTAAAGGTATTAGATAAGGCGAGCATAGCTAGAAGTCAATTAAATGGCATATTTACCTTCTTAATTTCATTATTAAGTACACTTTTAGGCGCCCTCTCAAGAATATACGCCCAGCTAAGTAGAACACTCTCTTTTGTCTGACATGACACTGCCAGCTTTTCTGTGAGCACCGAGAAATTCTGGAACATTCTCTGCCTGTACAACAAGCTGATTCTGCAGTGATATTTGGCATTCAGATGGTCTGGGAAGTCTGTCATGATGAGATGGATGGCTTTAGCACCCAGTTTGGTATAATTAGGGTGCGATAACACAGCTATTATCTGGAATTTCAAGGAAAGTAAACATTAGGCACATTTATTTCGGAATGTAGACCATGACTTTAGAGATGCATGCATATATAGCCCATTTTATCTGTTATTGCATATTTTAACTAAAAAAATGGTGACAATGCATATTTTAGCCATATTTGCAACGATCCTGGGTATATACGATAATTAATTATTAACTGCCAGAAATAATAAGTGCTACTGCCTAGTTACGTCAGTGGATTTGGAATGGACTTTTTCTGCTTATAAAAATATTTTGTGTTATTGAATGTATAATTTTTCTACCAAAAATTTGAAAAGTATCTCATCATTGAAAACCAAAGAATATTTTTTTTTTAAATACCTAATTGTTTGCTGTCCGTACCTTACAAATTGTTTCTGATAGAAAAAAAAACTAATATTTATCCAATATTGCATTATAATCCAGACTCTAGTGACTACATTCAATGAACTTTTGATATTTCGACATATCTACCAGAGCGTCATAATCAAGGTCAAACTGAAGAATATGTGGTCTACATTCCGTAACAAATACGTCTAGCAGTTATGCATAAACGTACGTCAAGTTGAACTGGAATATAATAAAAGTATGAATAAGTTACCTTTTGCAACCAAAAATGGAACATGTCACTTCCCCTCAGCACCAAAGCTTTAGCTATCCATCCATACAGCATAATCACCTTCGGGCATAACTGTTCGTCATCCCTATTGCAAGACGAAAGATGGTTCTTCAATACTTCATACAATGCATCAAACTTATCACCAAAAGGTGCTTTATTCAAGAAATGAGCCACAAGACCACAAGCTTTATTCCTTATTTCATCATTATCACTCAGCAGAGCCCATTGTAAACTCAAAGACATAATATCAGGAAAGTTTGGTTCGTAAACGGTTTCATGTAACGAGTTGTATAAGCATTCTAAGACGACGAAATAGGACTCTTCCGTTTTAGATTTTTCTAGAACAAATTGCATGTGCTTTGAAAGGACTATTTGCTGTTTTTCAGCCGGCAAACTGCTCATAGTATTGGATATTAACGCAAAACCGTGCGTGAGGGATTCTTTGGTAGTTGATGACAATTCCTTTAATAGCCACGTTAATATGGAGTTTATAAGTCCGTAATCACTTTCAATCTGAGTCACCTTTTGAACTGTGTACAAACTCGCATTTGACATAGACTCGCTAAGCGCTTCGACTACTTTAGATGCGTCTTGATCATCCGAAGTTATTACTTTCAACATTTCCTCAATAATTACTTTCGTGAAGTCATCAATGCTAGCCAAATTAGATAGTAAGTTCAGACGTTTTTGCAATGCATCTTTATCTCTGGTCAAATTGTCTAAATCACATTTACCTTTAACAACATAGCTCATGATTAACTCTGGATATTTTCTAGCAATTGCATGCACTGCTTCAACACTCACACTTAGCACATCATTCTCTTGACTGTGCTGTATATTATGTATTAAAACTTCAACAAAAGGCAACACAAGCTCAGACTGCAACACGCTTTTCACTCTAATCAGGGTTTTAAAGCCTGCTATTTGGTATTCTTTAGACGGTTGGCTCACAGCAGTCAAACACAGTTGGGGTATTTCTATGATTTGTTTTTCAATTTGTTCCGTTACCTCCCAATGTTTAGTGATGTCATTCAGATCGCCTAAAAAGTCTAGTGTAGCAATTTGTAATTTCGGAGACGGATTGAGTTCATAATAAGCTAATGCGGCTGGGATCATGGCTTTAGTGACAATGACACAGGATTCATTTGAAGCATTTGCAGTTGTCAGCAATACTTTTGTAGCTTGGACAAGCTGAGCCACTGTCGTTGACTCCGCTATTGCGGTCTGCATGGATATTAGTATGCCTTTGATGAAATTCTCAAACACTTGATCTGTATTGGCAGAGGTGGCCAATTTTGCAATTAGTGTTGATAGAGCTTCATGCGCTGACATTTTGAGTTCGTCATCTGTTTTGTGAGATATTTCCCTGTTCAAAGAAGACCATAGCGCTTTCAGAAAGGGTCCATATGCTTCTGCTTTGAATGTCCTACAGCTCAGAGCCTGTAAAAAATCGTCGTCAGGTTACAGTACTAGATAACACAAATTATTAAGTTACATCGACAATGTTCGTCAGCGCAGACAGGGTTTTACACAATACTGAATTAAAAATCGAATGTAAGCATTAAAGAATTTGTTGCGTTGTGTATACAACAGAACATAACAGATATTGTGTAGAATATGCATTATGCAATGCTAGTGTTGTGAAAAATGCTCATTTTGAGCTCTTCTTATTTATTATTAGAATCGTTATTTCTTATTTTCACAGTAGCGGAAAACCCAATCAACCCAGACACAGTGACGATGGAGCTCCGCGTCTTGTGTAGTTTTGGCCCTTTGGGCCGATGCAAACTTAACATTACTTAAAATAGGGAAAAACGCGATTGTGAAAATAAGATTCAGTAAAAAGGCATATGTATTGGGAAAAAAAGCATTAGGAAATAATGATTCTGGTAAATTAATAAAACGGGCTTGTTTTGGTTTGTTAGGGTAAACACCAGAACAGCCTGTATAATTCTAAATACAGTCAACAGCACATCATGGTATTTAAAACCGACCAATTTCTTCTTCAGATTTAATCTCCGAACAAGGGACGTACGAGGGGCGTTCAATATAAAAGTGAGAATGAGATTCAAACTCTTTCAATATTAGGAAATTAAATACTGGCCGGCAAAGCTACTATCTAGCTGATTGCTATGAAAAAAAAAAACTGTCTTTTGTTTAAACAAATACGGTAATTTCTTTGCAATGCTATTGAGTACATCACAGAGTACTTTATACATATACTGAAAGAGTACATTGCGAAAATGGAGAAAATTGAACTGCGCGCCGTTATCAAATACTTGTGTTTGAAATTTTTTTCTACGGACCAACTCAATTTAGATTTGCGGGACACTTTAGGGTCTAATGCTCCTCCGTATTCGACAGTCGCACGTTGGTGCACCGAATTTAGACGTGGAAGAACATCGACCACGGACGACCCCCGCTCCGGACGCCCTACTACAGCAGTAACTAAAGAAATTGTGAAAAAAGTCAAAAACTTAGTTTTGGCGGATTGTCGTGTCACGGTTTGTTTTATTGCTGAAAAATGTTAAGATTTCAACGGGGAGCGTGCATAATATTTTACATGAACGCTGGGTATGAAAAAGGTATCTGCCCGTTGGGTACCACACGCAAAAACAAACTAGAATCGAGATTTGTCAAGAAGCTTTGGACCTGATACAGCAAGACCGGGAACTTTTTTTGGCGCGATTTATAACAATGGACGAAACATGGCTCCATCATTACGACCCTGAAATGAAACTGCAGTCTATGACATGGAAAAGGCCATCATGTCCAACTCCGAAGAAATTCAAGGTGGGCCCATCTGCCAGTAAGGTCATGGGCTCTGTTTTTTGGGATGGTAAATGGGTAGTAATGATTGAGTATCTCGAGCATGGAGCCACTATTACGGACACTTTATATGCCAAACAAGTAGCAACATTGCGCAATGAGATCCGCGAAAAACGTTGAGGTAAACTCTCGAAAGTTGTGCTGTTCCACCACGACAATCAAGCAACAACCGGCACACAAGCAAGTCCGCCGTTGCAATGGCTGCAATTCGTGATGCTGGGTTCGATATCTTTAAGCATCCTCCGTATTCACCAGATCTCGCCCCCAGTGAATTCTACCTATTTCCGAGATTGAAAGAATACCTGAGAGGCCAGAAATTTGAAGACGACGACGCGGTAGTCGCTGCAGTACAAGATTTTTTAAGTACTCAAGATGGGACCTTTTTTAAAAATGGAATTTAGAAAAAAGAGTATTATGCTAAAAGGTGACTATGTCGAAAAATAAAATTCAATTTAATAAAAGTTGTTTATAACGTTAAAGATTTCCTATAAGTTCAAATGGTCAAAACATAGATTACGTAGACAAATACATATACCTGGATAAACAGGTATCTTTCAGTACAACAAATAATATAGAAGAAGTGGAAAGAAGATGTAAAATAGCTTGGAATAAATTCTGGTCCTTAAAGGAGATTATACATTAAATATTAAAAAAACTGTACTTGATACCTGTCTTCTGCCTACCTTATTGTATGGTTGTCAGACATGGGCTTACACACATAAAGTTAAAGAAAAAATAGAGACAACACAGAGATCAATGGAAAGAAGTATACTAAAAATCAGGAAAATATATAAAATAAGGTCAGAAATTATAAGGAAAAAAACGAAACTAACTGATGCCTTAACACAGGCTTTAAAAGTGAAATGGCAATGGGCTGGTCATATTTCGAGATTCCAAGACAATAGATGGACCATAAAAGCAACGAGTTGGAAGGGGCCATTAGGAAAAAGAAATGTCGGCAGACCAACAAAACGGTGGGCTGATGATATTGTTGAAAAAGCGGGGCGTGACTGGATGACCCTCGCCAGAAATAGAGAATTGTGGAAAGAGAAAGAGGAGGCCTTCACCCAAACGGGATCCGCATCACAGAAAGATAACTAACCCTACTAACATTAGATTAATAAGTAAAAAGTAATAACACAACTACTAATAGTACTTGAATTGTAAAATGTTTGATGTGGAAATAAAAAGGCTTATTATTATTATTATTATAACATACTCATTCTCACTTTTTATTGAACGCCCCTCCATCCATTGGGGAAAATTGTCAGTTTGTGGTAACTTGATGTGCTGTTACTTGTACTTACCGCGAGCTTACTAGGGGGCGCTAGGGTAATGGTTGCACACAGGCGCTACATGGGCTAGAGACGCCTCTGCTTACCAGTAAAAACAAACAAACTAACCAGTAACTTCAAAGAATCCATCTTAGCTGTGCGCAGGGTTGAATCCAATTTATCAATCAATAGAATCAAGCATTGCTCTCCAAACTCGGGTATAGCACACAGACAAGGACCCAGCTCATCCGCTAAATCTTGCCTGGACACCGCTTGAGGATCATCAGGTGAAGGATGAAAATCTATAGGGTAGTAGCATGATATCACTTCAAACATTCCATCAACTAAATGACCTAGTGGTATGTGCCTTAAGAATGTTGGTATGAATTCAAATAAGAATAACAAGTTTCGTGGGTCTCTTTCACCATCCATTGCTGATATGAAGCCATAGGCAAAATTTGGTCCCATTGATTTCATATCTGAAACATAAATTATGACATACAACGCAAAGTCAGCGATGAATTTCCAGCGTCAACATCTCATAAGCTTGAAACACACAGAGAACACGCGCGAGAAATAAGCGTGACGCGGTACTTCGTGTGCTCTCTTTTACCGTAGCTCAAATACTACAACCGGCACTGCCTACGCGCCACGCGCACCGCTCCGCCACCGGCATCAGTGTGTTTCTAGCTATAATGCGCACGCTGCGTCATTATTAAATTTTTTAAAAAAACTCAAGCGCAGACTATGAGCAAACAACACACTGAATCAAATGTGTAGGCAACACTATGGCCATGGACAAGCCACCAATGTCTTTGCGGCAATAGGTAAGTATGTATTGTCGGTGTACCCTTTCCGGCCGGTTTGATACAATTGTGCGTGAATCATCTTTTCACAATCCACAATTAATTGACATTTTAGAAGAAAATTCGGAAAAACAGTGTCTCGGCCGGAAAGGGTTAAAAAAATCATACAAAGTTATGGAATGATACAACATTACTCATATAATTATTATTATTATTTGATTATTACTGTAGCAGTTTTTTTTATTGAAACATATTCATAGTTGCACTTATATTTTTGGGATTGTGTAGACTATTTTTAAAATTGTTTATTAAAGTTGCAGTTATAACAAGTGCAAGGAGTGAATTGCAGTAGTTAGCAAAGCTGTAGGGCGAGAAATATTAAATGACACTGGTTTTAAACTTAAATAATAGTATGTAGCAACCATCTTGGGTTATTTTACATTAGTTATAAACTTTACAATAAATATTTTCCACTATTACATAATAATTCTCTTGGACAAAAGATATCATTGTTTATTACTTACGTTCAACATCTTTCTCCAGTAATTTCTTTATAATCAAGTAGATATTCAGCCTATCCTGTCTAACTTGCGACTGGCATGGCACTTCTCTGAACAATGCTCTCAAAAACTCGCCACTTTTCTGCATATCATAGTTCTCCATCTCAAATATAGCTAAATATCCTTCTAGAACTGGTGGTATGACCCTATGATAATCTCTTAAGCGGTCAGTGTAAAAATTTGATATGAACCTCACTTGCATTTGTGTTAAGTAATCTTTTGGTAATTCCTTTAATACTTTGGTGAAGAAACGCATGCCTTTTTCCCGATATTCTACCTCTTTGCTTGTGAGCACACCGGCCATGTTTTGTACCAGGCACATTATGTCTATTTTTGCAGATACAATGTCTGAAAAAGAATGATTTATTTAAAATTGTTTTAGACTAGGTAGGGTCAAGAATTAGGAGCTTAGGAGACAAAAACAATCGTCACATCATTGTTTAACGGCCAAATATAATCTAATAAATAACAAATATAAAATAACAAAGATAAAAAAAGACGACAATGAAATCGTACGTCTCTAGGATTTTTGTAATCATAACCTTAAAGATTGCCTGAATAGTATCAACAAAATATTACTTACCCGCAACAATGCACGTTGTACTCTCGAATATTTCGTCACCCTTAATAATTTCGTCAGAAAGTTCAGGAGTTTGCCACACAGATACCATTTTAATAGAATTTACAAATGAACTTGTAACAAATTTAACAGAACTAAAAACCAGATTGATTTTAAGAAATACAGTATACCCTGTATGCAGTAACTATGGTTTACACGTAGTATAAATTTGCCAGATGTGTTAATTTTACATATTTTCGATTATTTATGAGCAAATATAATATTATTACATTGAAACACAAATTCAAGGTTTAAATTTTAACTTCAACTTCAACTTTTTTGTTAAGTGGCAATCGGTCGCTTTTGGTTAGCGTCCATTACTGCCAATGACACCTGACAGCAGCAAAGTGTATATTGTGTCAGACCGGTTGAATAAGATATCTAAACGGGAGTTGTCGAAGCGAGTTTGTTGCGTACCTGCAATAGACATACACAAAACATAGGGACAGCACAAAACATAGAAGACAGTACAAAACATTTAGACATTACAGATCGGATCAAAGGGAGAGACAAAAGCGAAAAAGCACCTAAAGTTTTATTTTTTCTTTAGTTATATATTTAATTAGGAGGTTAAGGATTTTTTTGTTAGAGGAGGCATGGAGTAGGAGGGTTTTAAGGTTGGTGGGTTTAGGAATACAAGGCGGGAGGATGTTGTATAGGGAAGTAGTTCTCATCGGGCAGTTTAAAAGGATATGATCTGCAGTACCCTCCTCCAGGCCGCATGAACAGAGGGGGGATTGGACAATGCCCCATCTATACAAGCGGGATGGAGAACAAGTATGTCCTATACGTAGTCTGCAGATGACTGAGGTGGTCTGTTTGTTCGCTTGGCGAAACCGGTAAAACCAAGGCTTGGGGGGAATGTTTGGCTGGATATCCCCGTAATGGCGGCCTTTGACCAATAAAGAGCTCTCATAATGACGGAGCCACGTAGAGGAAAGATCGGATTTGGCGGCAGAGAAGAGGTCATAGAAGTAGCAGTGGGGTGGTCCAAACTGCCGATTTCCACGGCCTCTTTAGCATGGGCGTCAGCGGCCTCGTTGCCTACGATCCCAGAATGACTGGGGATCCAGGATAATGAGATCTCAATGTTGCGGAGATGAGCTTCGAATAGGGTTTGCCTAATGAGTAACACTAAAGGAAAGTTAATTTTAGCAGAGAACGGGTTGGCCTTAATTGATTGTAAACCGCTAAGAGAATCCGTAAAAATTATCGATCGACTAATCCCATGGGCATTGATATACTTAACGGCTTCCAAGATAGCAACTAGCTCTCCGGTAAAGACCGACGTGCGAGGCGGGCATTTAAAGCTCAATATAACCGAGTCACTCGGGATCCAGACTGCCGAACCCACCGCCCCGCCAAGTACGAGCCTGGAGGAATCCGTGAATAATAGCGTCCAGCCTTGCCAGAAGTTTTCGATATTGCGCAAAAAGGAATTGTTCGCACCGGGTTGACTTTTTGATATTCCAAAGTCCAGGATTATGTTCGGTTGAAAAATAAGAGCATCGTAACTATGAGCGAAGAGGGGAGTCGGGAGCATGTGAAAGAGGGGTCCGGGAGGCTACTGAATTTACGGAAACTATTTATCAGGCATGGCGGATTTTTGTTAAACCAGAATCCGCTGTCAGTAATTAAACGCGATAGTTCTTGAAGCTTAGGTAAAAGGGGGTGGTCGTCCAGAAGGGAAAGTCTAAGGAAGAAACGGTCAGCCAGATACTGCCGTCGGAGGAAAAGGGGGGGTCAGATGCTTCTACTTGCAGGGCATTGGTCGGGGAGGATTTCATGGCCCCCAGGATCACCCGGAGGGATTGGAACTGGATTTTATCTAGTTTACCTAAGGCCACCTTGCTGCAAGGTTCTAAAGCAAAAGAGCCATAATCAAGGACGCTGCGCACTATCGCATTGTACAGGAGTTTCTGGGAGAAGGGGTGAGCACCCCACCACACACCCGAAAGACAACGTAAAATGTTGATGCTCGATTGGCATTTTTTAACTGTCAAATCAATATGGGGGCAACCGGAAAGACGAGAGTCAAGCGTAACGCCTAAAAACTTAACTTGTTTACTAACAGGGATCAGTTGATTATTGAAAGCGACTTCCACAGGGGAGAACGATCTTTTTCTGGTAAAGGGGACCACGCTACATTTGGGAACTGAAAGGGAAAGACCATGAACAGCAAGCCATTCTCCCAGATAGAATAGGGCTTGGTTCAAGTTACACGTAGCTACCTCGACGGAGTGGGACGATGAATACAATGCTATATCATCTGCGTATTGTAGAATGTTGCAGAACGGTGAAACAGCCTCGTCTAGGTCATGGGTGT
Source organism: Choristoneura fumiferana (assembly GCF_025370935.1). NCBI lineage: Eukaryota > Metazoa > Arthropoda > Insecta > Lepidoptera > Tortricidae > Choristoneura > Choristoneura fumiferana. The sequence continues at coordinate 15,530,527 of NC_133487.1, read as the reverse complement.
ACAAACTGTAGAGTAGGGGACTTAATACAGATCCTTGTGGGAGACCTTGCCAGATTAGTCTCGGAGTGGAATGGGAACCATTATGTCTCACCTCGATGGAACGTTCCATAAGGAAGTTACATATGAAATGCGTCAGCTTCTGCGGCAAACTCAGCTTAGATAGCTTATCTCTGAGTAAGGAGAGTATGACATTATCATATGCGGATGATATGTCCAAGAATACACCAACAAGGAACTCGTTCCTTGAAAAGGCGATTCTGATGTCGGTTGTTAAAATCGAGAGACTATCCATGGTGCCCATTCCCCTCCGAAAACCAAATTGGCTTTTGGACAGGATTTTTTTAGATTCTACGAACCACTCTAGACGCTTCTTAATCATGTGCTCCAGGATTTTGAGTAGGCAGGATGATAAAGCGATGGGACGGTGGGATGAAGGAAGGAGAGGATCTTTTCCTTGTTTATGTAAAGGGATGATAATTTGATTTTTCCAAGCCTCTGGAACGAAACCCAGATCAAAAAAATGATTTAGAAGGTCTAGGAAGTATTTTTTTGTAACCTGACCAGATTTGACAAGAAAGGCGTAAGGGATACTATCTGGACCAGGAGCAGAGTTCTTAAGGTGGTCAAGCGATGCCAGAAGTTCTGCCCAGGAAAACGGTTGGTCAAAACTGTTCTGGGGGCAATTCAGAGGATAGCGGGAAGGGAGAGAGTTAATATGAGGGACAGAAGGGGGAGATAATGTGTCGATAAATGCCGTGAGCCAAGCTGAGGAGTCGTTACTTGGCGCATCGCGGGCTATGAATGACCCTCGGAAGCGTTTTATGGCTTTCCATAGTACAGTTGAGGGAGTGCGAGGAGAGATATTTTGGCAGAAGTTTAACCATCCCGATTTCTTTTTTTTTCTGAACATACGTTTCGCCAGGGCTGCCGTCTTTTTGAATGCGAGAAAGTTATCCAGGGACATATTTCCACAATACGCTCTCTCGGCCTCGTTCCTTTGGCGAATCATGTCCGAACATTCAGAATCCCACCAAGGTGGAGAGGACCTAGCCTTATAGCGTTTTTTAGGGGAATATTTGTGTTAGCTGCAACTGTGAAGGCGTCGATTAGATTGTCATGACAAATAGGAGCATTTTCAGGTAAGACAGTGGGCATCTTGCTTACTGCTGCGTCCAAGTCCGCCGCGAACTGATCCCAATCTGCCTTGGACAAGAGGTACCTACTAGTATTTAGGGGAGAACTGGGTTGGGAAAAGGATGTAGGGAAGGATATTAAGATGGGTAGGTGGTCACTACCATAGGAGTCCTGGAGAACAGACCACGAGAGAAGGGTGCCAAATTGTGGAGAGCACAAAGAAAGATCCACGGCGCTAGGATTCAGGCCTGGAGCCGTTCTGCGCGTCGGCGAACCATCGTTGAGAAGACAGATGTTTTTGTCCTCCATCAGGTCAACGAGATCACAGGCTAAAGCGTCGTAATCGGCACTACCCCACATGAGATGGTGACAGTTAAAGTCACCTAAGATGAGGAACGGGCCCGGGAGGGCAGAAAATATGTGCTCGAGGTCTGATATATTAATAGAGTGAGGATCATGAATATAGATCGAAAGAACGGAAAAGTCCATAATCTTGGCGGCGACGGCATTAATACCACGAGCGATAGGGGGAAGAGTTATACGAGTATACGTAATAGAAGATTTAATGAGAAGAGCGGCTCCTGCGTAGCCGTCATCTCTGTCATGTCGGAGGCACGAGAAGCCAGGCACCCGAAACCGGGATCCTGGAATCAACCAGGTCTCCGATATGGCAAAGACAGCAGGGTCATACGAGGATACCATTTGCAGAATTTCGTGTTTCTTAGGGCGGAGACTGTGACTGTTCCACTGGATGAGATGGAATTTTGACAACTGAAAGAAACTGGGAAAGTTTATTGGCGACGTTGGGCGGTAGTGGGAATTCATCCATTTTGCTGAACATATTGATCAACAAGGATAGCAACATATCCAGCAGGTTATCGTTGTGTGGGGAATGACAGGAGGGTGAGAGCGGGGAGTTAGGGGACTGGAGCGCAGCACCAGTCCTCGGAGGCGGAGGGTTCCGATCACTAATTAAGGCGTTGTGCGCGGCGCGGTCATATCCTTGTGTTAGGGGGCGACGTGGGGACCTTGGGATGAAAACGGTTTTCCTATAGCTTTGGGACTGACTGAAGGTGGGGGGGAGGGAGGAGTTGTTTTGCGATTGAGACAAAATATGGTCTGTTTGGGAAGGGGGAGCATCTGAGCCGCATCAGCGTACGTTCTCTTCACGGGGGGAACCTCTCGCATGCCTGAGAGTAAGAAATATTGTCTTCAGACATTGTATCCTTAATAGCCTGTTGGCGAGTGTGTTCTGGGCAGGTCTTGTTAGTAGCGAAGTGCCTGCCTGAGCAGAACAAGCAAAACGCTAAGTCTTCCTGCACAACACATGTCTTCCCTGTATGTTCTTGACCGCATTTGAAACACTTTGGTTTTGATCGGCACTGCTCTGATATGTGTCCGAATTTGCAGCAACTGTGGCACTGTATTGTGGGCAAACGGTACTTTTCAACCACCAAAGATGTGTAGCAGCAGAAAATTCTGGACGGAAGAACTTGGCCGCTGAAAGTAACTACAACAGTTCCTGTAGGGATCCATTCAACTCCATCAGGTTTGTGGACTTTGCGGTTTAGTCGTCTGGCTTTGAGGATTACCCCACAGCCAGAAGGAAGCTCTACTTCACTGACGAATGCATCCAGAGCAAGGTCCGTTGGCACTCCTCTGACAATACCCATGCGAGTGACATTAAATGTTGGTATGGTTGCTTCAAAGTTTTTAGACGCAAGTAAAGGGTCCACTAAGAAGGCATTTGCTGCCTCTGCCGTGTTAAACTCAACACTAATGCGGTTTCTACCTACTTTTTTTATACCGTCTCGCGTTATATTCTGTACACGAGAGTTAACCATCACTTGGCCAAACTTAATGGGGTTTAGGGTGGTACCGGAGGAGGGATCGGATTCAGGTTTGGAAACATGGACTAGGAAAGGTCCTCCGTCGTTGGAAGTGTATTTTCGTCCATTTTTATAATCCGGGTGTTCATAAAGATGAGCTATGGAGTCGGAAGGAGCCCTGCCCCCAACTTAGAGGGAGGTTGGGATCCACCCTGCACCGTAGCCCTCCTTTTTGTCCCCAGTAAGGATATCTCGGCTTCCATCGGCCCCTCCGATTGACTGTCTTGCGACAAATCCACCGGTGGGCCGGCGGAAACCGGGTCCCCAACAACTGAGGTTATGTCTGGAGGTTTTGGCGGGAAATGAGACATAGCGGGGTTAACAGCGTACAAGAATTGGTTAAAACACTTACTGAGCGCCGATTCCGATGGGTAACACAAAAAACACGAAAAAAAATAGCACTAGGCCACAAAATTTCGCAGGTCCGACACAAACACGTGCTGACACCAAGGAAGTCAAGCGGTCAGTCTCGTTTAAATTTTAGGTTTAGGTTATAATATTTTTTTAATTGTTATGTGATGTCAACTGCTTTTATTTTACCTTTATCCCACAAACGTCAAAACAAAAATTTATTTTTTCTGTACAAGCTGAGGCGTCTTATTTTGTGTTTGGAACCGACCGACTCGAAATCGGTGCATGACAGCTGTCAAACAAAGTCAAAGATGTCAAACTGTGAGCATGCATGCATGCTTCAACCTATTTTGTAAAATTCGTCCAAAGTGGCGCAATAATTATTTTTTTTTAAACATTCCACGAAACAGCTCAATTCAGGCATGTCGCACAAGACTTTAATAGACTTTGTGGTTAAATACCATAAGCCACGGCTTTTAAACAGTGTTGTGTTCTTCCCAAGTAATGGGAACTCTTATTTCGGTAGAAGACTGGTGATACCAACTGCTTCTGCATCACCCACACCTAAGACCCAGTCGCCCAGGAGTTTCAGCACGACTACTGCAAAATATACAGATGTTGAATCAAGAGAAAAAAGCCAGTTTGAAGGGAAATTCCAGCTCATGTACACTTGCAAGAAATGCAACACTAGAAGCGTGAAATTTATCACCAAACTAGCTTATTACAAGGGCGTCGTGATTGTAAATTGTGACGGATGTGAGAATAGGCACCTTATTGCCGATAACTTGAACTGGTTCAGTGATATGAATGGCAAGAAGAATATAGAAGACATTATGGCAGAAAAGGGAGAAACTGTGCAGAAGATTTTGTCGCAAGAGCTAGAGTTTATTGCAACAGAATTGGTCAAAAATAAAGAGTCTGCTGCCGAGATCTTAGATGCATTACCAAAGTCATGAAGTATTCATGGTATTCTTTAGTCTGTTAATAATTAGGAATTGTTCCAGTAGTGTTGCAGTCTGACAAAATGTTATTCAGACTGCCCATAAATAAATATAACAGCTTTATATGCATTGTTTTCAAAGCATAATGTTTAGCTAATGGCAACAAAATTATGATAGTAGCACTAGGTGAAAGACATTCAAGACACTAAATTTGTGTTAGTGTTGAAATTCACATGCAGAAAATAGTGTTATATCATCCAGTTACTTTACTTTTAATTTGCCAATGATTAGCTTTGGTAATAATGTACAGATTCACAAAAGCTGGCACAATTGGATTAAATGAGTAAATCAAAGTAACAACTGTCTTACCTATATTTGAATAAACTTCACACAAATTTGAAAATGTCATACATCTGTCTGTCATTGTACTACAAAAATCTTAAATGTATCTTAGCGGGATCTTGGTTCACGCTGTCATTGTTCATCCACCATTACCTCTCATATTTTGTTTTCTAAATTTTTTTTACCATACAACGGCAAAACCTACTAGACACTGGCAAAATTGTCCTCCAATGGACAGAGTCATATTTAATAAAAAAACAACAACAACAACATCTAAGTGACATCAATTTTGTTCAATCCATTCACGCCAGCTCCTAAGTTACGTTACTTAGTTAATCTATCCTTGTATTTTCTTAATGTATTCATTGATATTTATGTTTTTCCAACAATTTACTGTAAATCAAATAAATAATACAACAAAATAATTGATTATGATTTATTTCTCAATATTCTCAGGCTTTAAAATAAAATAAGTCACAAAAATATGGCTTCTTATAAAAATTAACATTTATAAAAACAATGTGTGGTATGTACTCTATTTATATTATTATGAATAGAACTACATAATCTACAAATAATTTATAAGTGATCCTTGCCATATTAGATGTACATCTAACTATTATATTGGTATTTATTTTCTTGGTACCAGAAGTTCACTAGATAAGATGCGCATGAGTGCTCAGTGCCGGATTAAAGCTATTTGATGCCCTAAGCAATCCACGCCGGTATAAGTAGTCATAACCAGCCTTACCTTTTATGTGCTAACATTTTTTTGTGGTGCTGTTTATGGTGCTAGACGTGATGCCCTAAGCCAGTGATGGGCAAAGTATGGCCCGTGGGCCAACTCCGGCCCGCGAAGGGACTTAATCCGGCCCACCGACGTTCCTTTGGAGTGAATAGTACCTACCTCTATGGCCCGCTATCATAATATACTTTCAAAATTTGGCAAAAACGTAAAAATAATATAAAATAGAACGGTGTAATTCTGGCCCACCACTAAAATATCTGTAACTTTCTGGCCCTCCATGAAGAAAGTTTACCCACCACTGCCCTAAGCAATTGCTTAATTTGCTTATGGGCTAATCCGGCACTGAGTATGCTGAGGAATTGGGCAGGCAGGAGATTCAGATGCAGTGTACACCATGCTGATATCCATGACATGCTCCATGATTAAGTCTCTGATTAAGACATTTGAAACTGTCACACGATGATGAGATAAATTACATGCATAATCTGATACACATATTGCGTTAATTAGAACTAAGATAATAGAGATGTCACTAGTTTATCATTTTGATGTCATATTAAAGAAACTACATAGTTTTTTTTTTATAGATATGCTTTTTAATAAAGCTAAATGAAAATAGTCAGATGATAGAAAATAGTAGTAGGAAATTAATGTCTGAGTGTGACATTGATAATAGAATAAACATCAAGCCTGCAAATAATGTCGAAAAATAGTGTTGAAAAGTCCAGAAGGTAGAGCACCTTTTGGCTTCAAAATCTCCCCAATTATCCCAACATAGTTTAGGAGTTATGGACTATTTTATGGTTAAAAAAAGAAGTTAACAGAAAAACAGCTTTTGAGAGATGCTTTGCTTTACCTATAGAATTTCACTTGACACTACTTCTTGGGACAACATTAATATTGAAATTATGGAAAAAATATAGCTAAGTTTTGAATTGAAACATGGGAGAGTAAAAGTGAAAAAAAATAGTAATAAAAGTTGGAAGTATGAGCACCTAGTAGAGCAGAAGTAGATGAAAATTCTCTGGTAAAGTAGAGTAATCAGGAAAAATAATGGAGTCAAGTCAAGTGACTAGTTCAATAATAAGATATTGTTTTGCCAAGTAGATATGACAGACAAGACAAGTATAAAATATTTATTACATTCATGTCTTATAAGAGACTCATTAAACAGTAAAACTTTTTTAGCAGTATTATGACTAAGGAGGAGCACATGTTTTTGCTGGTACAAGCCTAAAAATCTTGCTGTAGTTAATATGGACCAGGGCAAAGAAACTAAATGATTCAATTATGTATAAATGGCTCTTATTCTAGCAAAGTAGATAATATAAAATGAACAATTCTTAATCAGTATAATACCTCATTTTAGAGGTGCGAATAGTGATAAATATAGTACTATATTTGACCGATAAAATATTCATATTGGCACCAACTGGTAGACATGTAACTGTGGTAATCATTGCAAAATAGTCCTAATCCTAACAGTAATAAGGCACAGTGTAATCACATGGTATTCTGTTAATATCTTATAAAGAAAATAAAAATTGTGCGTTATAATACCACCAAAATAATGGGTTATGTACAAATTGTACAACATACATATATTGGACTTACAAAAATGTATAGACTTTAATAACTAGTTTGTGGAAAGTATAAATGGAATGCAAAGTCTTCCTACAGTCAAACATCAATTACAAAAGAAATATTCAAGCATTCTAGAATGGCCTAATCCAATCTATCTAAAAAAATCAATAAGAACGCGAGATAATCTCCTTTTACTTGAATTTCAGATTTTATAAAATTTCAGTCTTAGTATAATAATATTCGCTGTAATACTTAACTCTTACACTTATTCTACACTCTTTTTGGGCGGCTTACAACTGCATAGTCTGTACCATTGCAGTTGTTGTGATTGACTTCTTCCAGGCCCACTTGATTCTGCAAAGCTTGTGCTTGAGCAGCTGTTGGCACCTGCGGCCCTGGAGTATTTGGTTTCCGGATCATACCATAGCCCAAATGAGAATCATCTGCCAGTCTTGCAGTCTGCATTACGTTTTCTACTTCATCATAATCATTCCAAGTGTCTTTACTCTTGGGTTCACCAGGAACCAATGTTGTTGGCCGGGCCTCTATTTTCTTGTACCGAGAAGACTTATTCAACTTACTTGTAGAACCAAAGTATTGCAACCTGTCATAGTTCTCATCTTCTGGGTCAACAATGGGGCTAGGTAGAAGTATAATTCTAGAGCCCTCTGGGCCGGAATTGTTCAAATTATCTTGGGATCTGGATATGAGTTTCATACAATTAGGGCTGTCACCTAAATTAGGAGTGAACTCGGTGTGATCAGGGTCATCAATGCCAAGGGTTTTCCATGCCTCACTGCGAACTTCTACTCTATCATATGGCACAGAAGTAGGACTGGGATCCAGTTTTGCTTGATCAATGGGTTCATAGTTTTCAAGCTTTTTGTATCTCCCAAAATCAATACTATCATCTGTTGAACTACATAAATCTTTTACAATGCTTTTAGGCATGTTGATGAGTTTACGGGGAGGCTTTTGAGGCTTGGGTTTAAGTGCTGGTTTGGGCATTAACAGAGGTGCACTATCTCTTTCGGAGATCGAACTCTGTTGGCTTGAAGGTGCTGTTTTGAAGGACAAAGAACTCAAGCTTAAATCATCAGGTCTCGCGGCAACCAGTGGACTCCTGGATCCAGGGAATAAATTATGACTGGCTTGTATGTTGAATTCACTATGATCAGGACTGTTGAGTTCACTTCCTATCATCTGTTTCATAGTTTTCATCTTCAATGAAACACACTTGAATATCTCTGATTGATTAGGGTGTTCTAAATGGAAGATACCTTCACCTGTGTCACATTTCCTGCCTGCTTCAAATGTGAATTTGCCCTGTCTGTACCCATAACGTCGTATATATCTATACGGCCAAGTGGCATACAGTTTATTGTCATTTAAGTCTCTTAATTCGATGGCTGTGGTTGTGAGGAGTAGCAAATATCGTATAGGCTCCAGGCCGCACCTTGTTGAAGCTTCAGAGGGGCTCATTTTGACTGAAAAAACACCTTCCCCTGATGAACAATATAAGTCATTGTCTTCATCACATCGGACAGGGCTTACATCTCGCCCCTTAAATGCTACAGACTGTAGAGCCTTCACCCACTCCAAGGTTTCAGGTTCTGAATGCGCACAAAACTGCTGAGTGTGTGACTTAGTAAGTACAGTTATAATGTTTGGACTAGAATGAGTTATTTTTATACAGTTCTCAAGGGTTATTATTTTAGGGATAGCGCCAGTGTTCAAATCATCTTTGTTGTCATATATTTCCAAACGCTCTATACCCTGCTTGCTGGAGTTTAGCAATATGCAGTATTTCTGTTGCCAATTTTTCTGAAAATACAAAAAATGTATATTAAGGCAAAAGTCTAAACTACAGCTTGATGAGTAACAGTTAATGTGAGTAAAAGCAGGCCAAAACCACAGAATTCAATTTCCCCAATGGTCAAGGGTACCTTCATAAAAAGCGTTATTATAAGGCGTTCATGATAAAAATAAAGGGTTCAGAACACAGAGTACATATGTTCAGAATAATTAATCATTATTTCTAATCAGGTAAAACATATGAGGAAAAGGAAATACGTTAAACATGTGAATTAATAATTTCTAGTAATGTAGCAGGCAATCGGAAGTACAAACTATAATGGCACATTGCTAACTCCAACCTGTGACTCACACCTAACTGAACTGTGTCGTAACGTAAATCGCGTGCTATTTGGTTCCGCGTGATTCATTCTATCGTAACACATATCGCAACACCTGAATGCTTTTTTAGTAAAAAATCATAATATTTTTACCTTTTTAGGCAATTTACAAAACACATTCCCTCCGGCTGGAGGAAACAACAAACAACCGGATTTGAGTTCATCGTCTTGCTCCATTTTAGATGTTGCTGCGTCTTATTTGCAAAGTTGTCGCTACTCGGTGGACACAGTATAACATATCAACACACTTCAGACGTTGCGCTTATTCAGTAGGTATGCCACTGAAAATAAAAACCGTGCTCAAAAATGCTGCAAGACTTGCATGACAGCCAGCCAGCTGCAATGCAGTTCTGTCAAAATTGTGTGTCGCCATTGGGTCTGATCGAGACACGGTTTAACACACATGATTTGATTGCAATGTTTTGAGCCGAATATAGAAGTTATTTATTAGTCAATATCAAATATAAATTCAAACACATCTTTATTCATTAAAAATATTCCACTATCAAAATACTTTAAAAAATTACGAATTTAGTGGTAATAAAATAATAATATAAAAATTATCCTGATTTTAATAATTTGAAACGAAAACAAAAAATAACAATAATAATATAAAAAATCCAACGTGCTCCGTGCTCTATTGCTTAAAGCGTTTTTGTGATTTAACTACAGAAGAGAGCCGAAATTCGTAAAATTAAAGTATCGCTCGGCTCGATCGTCGGTGATTAAAAATTTGTCTGTAGGACTACTACGAAGATCGAAGTTCGTATCGTGCAGTCCCGTAGACGCTAATAATAATATTATTTAATATGAGAGTGAGTGATAATACGATACGTACTTCAATTACTTATCGAATTTCGTAGTAAGTAGCCCATTGTTCATGGTTGTTGGTTCATGTTTTCAATATAACTGACTACATTATTTAGCAGTAACAAATGAAATTACAAAATGAAGTTACAATGTTTAAATTAATACATATTGTATAATCTTTTGAACATGAAACTACAGTGAGACTTACTCATATTAAACGATATTGGAAAGGATAACTCACTTCTTAAACCGAGTTTAGCTCGACATGTTTCGGGCTGTTTCGTAGCCCTTCTTCTCAGGAGCACGCTACTCGGCAGCTGCCGCAACACGCACAGTACGCGGCTACGCGCCACCGCTCTGCTCGCGCGAGCATAGATAAATAATAAATGAGTACTTAACTTACCTAATATTATAAATCATTATCCGCAACATGCTGTTTCGTCTTGTAAGTAAAAATCTATAAAGTAGAAAACTATAGGTACCTACCTACATCTGGTCTGTGTCGGTGACTAAGTAATATAAAATAAAAATGATCGAACTAGATGGGGATTGGGGCGGGGATTGATTTTTTTAAACAAAATACGCCCCAGAACTGTCACTGTCGTTCTGTGACATTTCTTTCTGAGACCGGACCGGACTGTCCAGCCAGTCAGTTTCGGTTTCAGGTTCAGAGGACGGCAAAGTACTCTAAAATAATAGTTTCATGAGAAATTTAAATTAACATAAGTAATAAAATAACTGATCATGAACATGTCTAATAACGTCAACCCCTTGGCAGGCACCGCTCATTTATTAGACGAATTAGACAGTACGTTCCTATAACAATTTTTATGTGCGTGTTACTTTTACATGTTTTTATGTGCATTTTTTATTGTTTCATGAAGAGAAACTAATGGTTCTGCTGCGAGATGGGCGCACATTGATCGGATATCTTCGCTGTGTGGACCAGTTCGCGAATTTAGTGCTCCACAAGACCATAGAAAGAATTCATGTAGGTAAAGAGTATGGGGATATCCCCAGAGGCATTTTCATCGTTCGAGGCGAAAATGTAGTACTTCTTGGCGAAATAGTAAGTACAGGTGTTTTAAATTTTAATTAGTCTCCTTTCAGCTGCTTAGTAGCAGACCAAAGAAGTTCAGGGCCCAATTTAGAATCTTAGAATTAGAATCTTAGGGCTCCAATAGAAACTTCGGTTTTTTTTTTCAAATTCCGAACAGTATACAAATTTTTTTTTCAATTTTTTGTCTCCGTTTTACCTTTACCTATATCCTTCTGACACCCAAAGTCCTAAAACAAAAATTTGACTTGGGTGTTAGGAGGATAGTAATTTGTAGAAACATAATTATACTGTTCATTTTATTTAGAAAAATAGTGTAAGCAGGGGGTCCCCACTCCTCTTCTGTTTCCCCAAGACCTGCACACCTCTAAACCTGGCCCTGGGACAGTTGATTTGAAGAAGTTATGTAGAATAAAAGAGGCCTTCTGTTTAGTTCACTAATTTATGGTGTTATTGTCCGACAAGACACTTTTCGGAATTACTCTTTCTAAATTATAATTGTGTAAATAAATATGTAACAGGTTTTATTAATTCATGTTTAATTATATCAACGCTTGAAAGGAGAAATTGACGAAGTGTCATTTTTTTAATGTAGTGAGTTATATACTATATTGGAATCAGTAAGTCGATAAAATCAAAATCAAAAAATCAAAATCATTTATTCAGTAAATAGGCCGCAATGGGCACTTTTACACGTCATTTTTTAAAACTACCAGCGCTTTCGGAAAGACCATCATTGCCAAGAAGAATGCGCCGCAAGAAACTTGGCAGAAAGTCATTTTTTCAACATAAAATAATTACAAATAAAATACTTAAAAACTACAGTATACAATGAAATAAAAGAAAATACAAAATAATAATAATAATAATACAGGGATGTATGGGGTCCCTTAGTTATTAGCAGTGATTAGAAATAGGCAGAATCAATTACCTACACTTTGAGGCAAGAAGTAATATAGAGTTGATAATACCAAGTAACCCCAGGATTCTATTTGTCCTCCTACTAAGTAAATTGACTGCTTATTCTGATTGCTGTTTATTAGGCATTAATTAGAGGTTATTATATTAGTTATCTAATAATATTATACTACTTCGGAATCTTATTAAGGCTAATACCACAGTCCGTACTACACCCACACTAAGATAAATACAATAATGAGAAAGAGAAATATAGTTTTGTACAGTGCATAAGACTTTATAATAATTGCAAATAAACAAATTTCATTTAATTTCATTTCCGTAACAGATTGACACAACTGAATGCTGAATCAGCAGATGACTTAATAAGAGTTATGTTGTTAATTACCTGTAGATCACGAAAACTTGCCGACTGCCTAGACAGTTTTTATATTCCACCAATACATTTTGTTTAGGAACTTTTTTTTCTATCCTCTTGCTGTGTAATACTAAGTTGTTTTTTTTTCATCTTGGTAAATTTTCAAAAATATGTGTTATTTTTGCAGGACAAAGATAAAGAAGAAAGTCTTCCATTAACAGAAGTATCTGTAGATGATATTTTAGACGCTCAAAGAAAAGAACAAGATGCCAAGATAGAACAACAAAAACTTCTTTCAAAAGCTCTGAAGGAAAGAGGATTGAACTTGCTTGCGGAAATGGGACATGATGATATGTTTTAAATGTCTATTCCTAAGTATATCTACTAATTAAGACTTGTTGTAAAACATAATTAATTATACAATCTTTATTTAATTAAGATTTACTTTGTTTTATTTTTTACAACAATCTTGCTGATTTGTATTTGAACTTTATGCTGATCTCATTCTTTATTATTTGTAGCGTTTATTTTAGTTCAATATAAAGGACTACTTCAGGTGGTAGGACCTCGTGCAAGGTCCGCCCGGATTGCTAACACCATCTTGCTCGCTAATCCTGCCGTGAAGCAGCAGTGCTTGCACTGTTGTTTTTCGGCGTGGAGAGTAAGACAGCCGATGAAATTACTGGCTCGTGAGGTATCCCATCTTATGCCTCTAGGTTGGCAACGCGTCTGCAATACCCTTGGTAGAAAAAATAACCTACTTGTACTATTTCGACTGAAATTAATAGAAAACATGTCTATCATATCAGTAAAATATGCAACAAAAATGAAATAAACTTAGTAAGTACCTATTCTTTTAATAAACATTTTGATTACAATAATTCGTAAATTTAACTAAGAATTAACTTTTTTTGGTTCACAAGTTTCACAAACTAAACATGTTGTCATGTTTGTCACATTTTATATTTTTTAATTATTAAAGGGTGTTTTCAACAATGAAATTTAAAAAATAGGTATCTTCTTATCTATCTGCTCGTATTTCAAATTTACTAATGACCTGCCGGCCGAATTTTTTATTTTTACCGAATGTTCGGCCGAAGTTCGTATTCGGTTCAAACCACATTCGGCCCAACTCTACAATAAATACCAAAATGTGAACTCAATTTGACCAATGGCAATCAGTGCAATATTTAAGTCATCATTCCAGCCTACATAAGTCCCACTGCTGGGCATAGGCCTCTCAGAAGGAGAGGGCTTGGGCTGTACTTCCCACGCGGGCCCAGTGCGGATTGGGAACTTCACACAAGCCATTGGATTGCTTCGCAGGTTGTGCAGGTTTCCTCACGATTTTTTTCACTTTTTGCTAGAAGTGTTTATTTTAATGCCTCGAATAGTTCGAGAAACCGTTCGAAAACTTTATCAGATTATATCACGTTTACACGTCCTAATTTAGAATATCAAGGCATTTAGAAAATTAAATTGAATCAGAGAAAGGAAAACATTATGTTTAATTTTTTTGATTAAAAATGATAAAGTAAAATGAGACTTAGATATTTGAGTAATCATAAAATTTCATGTTCTTAATTTTAGTTTCGGAACGTACATTTAGCCGTTGTGACAAACTTGACGTAACGTTTGAAAACAATGAAAACAAACGGACGGAACAAAGACTACAGTATATATAGGGAGATAGACGGGTATCTCAGAACTTGTATTGGTTCGTATGGAAAGAGGTGCCATCTAGTTCTCATTGTTAAAGCTCGCGCCTATGCATGTGTACCTAGATATACATATAGATATGTATGTCTACGTATGCATAGCTACGTATAGATTATCAATATTACGCTATAGATAAAATTAACGTCACGCGTCCTAGAGACTACATTAGTACCTAACTTTTTTGTGCGGGAAATGTCCTTAAGACTACTTGGTAGTCTCTAGGACACTTTCCGCACAAAAAAAGTTAGGGACTAATGTAGTCTCTAGGATGCGTGACGAGTTAAGTAAAAATGTTATTTTCAATAATGCACATGTTTAAACAAAAAAACATGTGCAATACTGAGAATAACAGATTGTGCCGAATAGAAGAAGACAACCAAGTTCACGGCACTTGGGCAATTTTATTATTAAAATCAGTACTTACCAAACGTTAATGTACCACGTTTTACTTTTTTCAATGGTCTACTTGCTACTATTTTGCTTAGATCTCTCTGCGCTATAAAGGGTATAGAGAAAGGGAAGTAAAGTTTTAATTCAGATTTATCAATTGCCATTTATTTATATCATGACAGGCTAGCAACCTGTCACTATTGTACCGTTTTTGTCAAACTTAACTAAACCTATAATTGCTAAAAGTGGTTCCGAAGCGGTAACGTTTCGTGTGCTCTGCCTACCCCATTTGGGAATACAGGCGTGACGTTTGTGCGTGTGTAATGGGCTAATGTTTTGCAGTATTATAGTAGTTTATGCAACTGTATCGTAATAGGGGTCACATGAGTGTTTTAAGGCCTAATTACGTACAGTTGCATACAAATATTTTATCTACATCCATATATTAAATCCTCTATCATGTGTTCCGCGAACCCTTGAGAATGACCTGCATTGCAACGAGTACTAGGTATGTCTGCCCCACGACTTGCGGACGGTGCGCGCCCGATGACGACCTGCGCCTGCTGGTGAACGCCCCGCTGCTGCACCTGTACTGTAACTGTAATGAATGATGTATGAAATCTCATTACGATATAGATTTCTGTATCCCCCGTGCTGTACTGCTGTGGTCATAATAGAATTCAATATCGTAATGATGGTCGTGGCTGTCGTTATCTGTGGTTTTGAACGCATAATGGAGGATATACTATATGGGTGTAGATAAACATACATTTGCAATGAGATTACTGGCTATAATCAACTACATAAAATAAAAATCTATATTCTTACGCTAGAAAAAGGCGTTTATGCTCTAGCACGTCATGTTTCTGACTCCGTTTAAGTAACTATGAGATAGTCTCACGGTATATTAATGTTCAAAATTAGATTGTAGCCGATTATTAGTGGCTTCATGTGCATGTCACATCGCGTAGCAACAATTTATAGCAAATTTTCACAATGACAATAATTCTTATTCTAAATATTACCTATTATGCATACACAATATTCGAAAGTGTCATCGTCTTTACCGGTTCTTAAAAAACTTTATCATGTATATTATGAACGGCCGTAAAATGTTTTACTTATTTACACACAAAAAATCAAGGAAACATATTTTTAAAGCAGTCTTTGAAATAACATCAACTGTATCAGAGAAATCAAAGTTTTATTGTCGTATTTTAACTACAGAAATTTATGTTAAGGTTAATACCTTCAAAATTTAATTCACATTCCTCTTATAGTTTCCAAGTAAAATGCCTGTGATGTGACAGGGACGAACAATAAGGGTTCCATTTTTGGAATTTTACATTGTTACCGCAACATATTTAGAATAACTAACTAAGAACTAACTAAGATCATATGGACGTAGAGTTCGAAATCTAAACTAATAAAACTAGGGACTGTAGATTTGGCAAACTGATATAAATCTGATAATAATCCAATCATTTGGCAGTTACATCCTGTTCATCCTGGCCAGGGTCATCTCCGTAGAAGGGAATTTCTCAAAAGTTAATGGCAAACACAAAAAAACTACACAGTTGTTTAATTTCAATGACAATGCGTTTTTATAATAGACAACACCTAATGCTGCAGCCAGTCGTCTGCTCATGACGGAACTCCTTAAAGCACAGATATGAAATTTTACATGTACGTTCAGTTTTGATGTAGGTATACATGACTTTATGAGACACTAAAATATATAACTAAAAAGATGAAAATAAATTGAAATAAAAAAGTTCTCGAAAACAAGCAATTACTTAAGTTGTTAAGAAAGTTACACTATCCCTGACTGACACAGACTACTTTTTCTCCGAAAAAATGCAAAATTTCCGCGGATAAAAATAATTGAATACAAATCCGGAGTTGATTTTCAAAATTCTTTCAAAGATACAATGCCTCTCATTGACAATTAAGAATGTTATAATAGAACAAAATAGAAATTCATGTCCCGCAGAAACTTTACAATTTCTCGGGATTAAAGTAAAAAAATAGTGTAGCTTTCTATCAGTTAAGTTTTTTTGTAAATCGAACTAAAGATTTACATCTATCCCGCGGGAACTTTGCGATTTCCCTAGATTAAAGAAGCCTGTTTCACATTACAGGGACAGCTGTGTGGCTGTGTACAGAATTAACTTATTCTTATCCCGAGGAAAAATGAAATGAAAGGAAATGCGTAACTATTTTAACATTTTCTAAAATTGCACATTCCATTCCAAAGTTAGCCTTGGGGGAGGCCTATGTTCAGCAGTGGACGTCTTTCGGCTGACATGATGATGATGATTCCAAAGTTGGTACAAATATGATTTTTGAATAACAAAATTTGCACCATCTGTCTGAATCTAAAAAAACGTCTGCCTGTATTTGTATAATTCCATTAATCCTCCGAAAAATCAATCAAACAAAACACGAAAAAAAAAGATCGCAAAAGGTAAATGTATGTTACTCCAAATTTAACGCGAGCGAAGCCGCGGGAAAAAAAATAAGAATAAGAATTTTATAGGGTTCCGGAGCCAAAATCGCAAAAACGGAACCCTTATAGTTTCACCATGTCTGTCTGTCTGTCTGTCAGTCCACGGCTTTGTTCAAGGACTATCAATGCTAGAAAGCTGCAATTTTGTACGGATATATATGAAAACTATGCCGACAAAATGGAACAATAAAAAAATTAAAAAAAAAATTTTTTTAAGGTTACCTCCCATAGACGTAAAGTGGGGGTGATTTATTTTTTCTCATCCAACCCTATAGTGTATCGTTGGATAGGTCTTTTAAAACCATCAGGGGTTTGCTAAGACGATTTTTTGATTCAGTGATTTGTTTGCGAAATATTAGCGTCCAATATTAGGGGGATTTGAAAAAAATCAGGATGGTAGTAAGTATATCAAACTTAAAAGGAAAACGGTTAAGTTTTCTTGAGAATCATTAGTAGTTTAAGAGTAAATAGCAGCCTAAGGTATAAAATATACCTAAACTTGGAATATACCGTACAAAATACGAAATCCTTAAAAAATATTACTTAATTTTTTCGTAATGGCTACGGAACCCTATTTCGGGCGTGTCCGACACGCTCTTGGCCAGTTTTTTATTCTACTTGCCGTGTTAGAGCGGTTTCGTATTACTACAATCCGAATCCATGAAAACACCGGAGTAACTGGAGTACAGACGAGTAATCGTAGCACTATTTTTAACCCCCGACGTAAAAAGAGGGGTGTTATAAGTTTGACCGCTATGTGTGTCTGTATGCGTGTCTATCTGTAGCAACGTAGCTCTTAAACAGGTGGACCGATTTGATTGCAGTTTTTTTTATTTGAAATCAGGGCGATGGTTCTTAGACATGCTTTTTCAAAATCGGTTCAGCCGTTTTTGTGATTTTGAACTTTGAAGTTACAAAATCGGGCTCGGGAGTTTTGGTGGAATTGGTCGGAAATCGGATTGCGTATACCTTTACGCCTTTGTGTGGAAAAATTTGAAGAAAATCAGGATAGTAAGTATATCAAACTTAGACTGAAAACTATAACGGTTAAGTTTGCTTGAAAATTATTAGTAGTTTAAAAGTAAATAGCAGCCTAAGGTATAAAATTTACCTAAACTTGGAAGATTGCGTATAAAATACGAAATCCTTAGAAAAATATTACTTAATTTTTTCGTAATGGCTACGGAATCCTATTTAAGGCGTGTCTGACACGCTCTTGGCCGGTTTTTTTTTCGGATTATTCCATAGAAATTGAATGAAAAATTAAAATGTGGACCGTAAGAATTGTTCTTAGTATATAATAAAGAAAAAAAATGCGACGTTGCCAGCTCATCATCATCACCCCAGCCTTTATACGTCCCACTGCTGGGCACAGGCCTCCTCTCAGAACAAGATGGCTACATCCTTGTTCCTCATAACCCTTGCGTATATTTTTATGTACTTTCAGTAGATCAAATAATTTTAAAAATATTTGTAGAGAAGATATTTATGAGTTTCCAGTTGTGTAGATATTACTGAAAGGCTTGCTCATGTGTTACATGTTTGATTGATGAATCTGCTCAGATATAAAAGTACCCTTCCATGTACATTTATATTTGAAGCCTTGGTTATGCTCATATATTTGAACTCGACTGTACAAGCTTTGCTTAGTTTGGTACTTGGTCAATTGGTGTCAAGTGTCCCACGATTTTTTTTTTTATGCTAATATTTTTATACTGTCGGTTTTATCAATACAATTTGATTTCCCTGCCAAAATTTGGTTTACCTCTTTGCTCCAATTACTTATGCAAACTATATAGTTCGCCAGTTTTTCTGTATCACATGTCAAGAAATTGTAATCCAGGTGTAACGTTATAGCTTGCGGCGGTGTAGCTTATTATAATCCGAGATATTACTTATTAGACAACAGTTTAAAAATTTCATATACAATATTTTCTATCTGTGCAATCTGTATGGTTGAGCATTTCAAAAATTGCAGTTTTTCGTATTCGTGATGCTAGTGCCAATCTGCATTTGAACGAGTTTTCGACTCTTAAAACTTTATTTAATTTCGCTTGCAATTTTGTCAGCTGTTTCTTCGTGGACTCTGCTTCAGAATTCCATTTTTTGTTCTTACGAATTCCTGAAAATTAATAAAATGAATTATTGATTGGAAATGTAAGAAACTGAACTAATTATAATGCATTATATATAATGCTGTATTGGATTAACACTAAGATAAGATCGCATAGCTGATCAACTAGTCAAGTAGGATTTTGCGGAAGGTCCGTCGAGATCGCAACACCATTTTACTCTCTATTCTTATCGCTGATCAGCAAGACACAGCTAGAGGCACAACCAGAGGCATTTCAATCTCAGACTTCTAGGCTGGCAACGTATTAGTAATTTTTTAGCTTTGCTAGTGTACCTATCAGGTGTTACATTTGCTAGTTTTCTTTCAATTGAAATATGTCTTAAATCAATTATTATAGTAATAAGATTTTGAGCACAAGTAATACAATACCATACAACTATTTTTATTGAACACCACAAATCAACACAATGTACAAGAAAATCGCTCGCCGCGCATTCGGTAACGCGTAGTCACGGCCGGGCCGTTACGCCAGCTAGGCCTTAAGCCATAATAATTACAAGAGAAGGTGCCACACACCTCTTAGCTGTATGCCAGTAATCAAGATTTTTCAGACGATTAAGTAGGAAATGCTATGGTGTAGGTTGCGGTAACACATGACCCGACAAGTCACTAAATGCAGGTAAACTCTCACTTTTAAAAAGTAATTTTAAACTTGCACTTTGTGAAAAACCTAATCTAATTTGGCGTCATGGGGCATCATCAGAGGAAGCCTTAAGTTTACCTTTTGTATTATTTTTGTGAAAGTATAAATAAAGCTGTCGTCGACACGACAGCCTTGGGATCAATCGGGTAGAAGAAAAAACTCGCAGTTCGGGTAGTGGACTGTATTTCTTCGGGTAATTCGTATCGCGAATCGAAAAATCCGGTATCGATAGCCAAGGTCGTCGGGTGAGCAAGTATAGAGTTCAGTTGGAAAGCCAAGTCGCAGGTTCGAGAGATGGTTCGGGTCCGGGTTCGTCGCAGATATCGTAAGGCTCGCTGGGATATCTTGTTCTAGTCACTCGGATGGCTCGCTGAAGTCGACTAGACTCGCTAGGGGGGAGACCGTCGTATTTATACCCGAGCGGTGGGAAGACGGCCTCCACTCAATTGGCGATAATTCAGGCGGTCTGGTGGTCGCTGGGTTTCAGAAACCGCACTGAATTATCGCCATTTTCGCTATCGATGTCGGGTTTTATTGATCGCTACTTATAAACTACTTAACTTACTATTTACAAATGAACCTAATTTACTCGGAATCGTGGTGCCCTAGTATTCGGTATGGGCTAGGGTCGCAAAAATCAACTTCAAAAATCTTTATTTCGGGAAACTTAACCTAAAATAAATCAATGAACTAAAACAATTACTTTGCTCACCCGCGACCTGGTATTATCTAGTGATATCTACGCTTATGCAACATGTTCGTGTTCATGCGGTTCCTCCACCTCTTCACTGTGGGAGCGCGCATAGGTCACAGCAACCCACACTGCACTGACGCGTTTTAAACTCAACCAGAGCTCAAATTCAGAGCTCCAAACCTAAGACAACAGACTCGCAATGATGCCTTGCCACCTGTTCTTTTTAGTTTTATTTATTTATCATTTTATTTCATGCGCATTTTCTTTTCTGTTCTTAAAATGCAGCCTTATTTACCCGGCTCTAGAGTAAACTTGTTACGCTGTGGGACGGGCGCAGGCTGAAAATCAGCGCTGCAAGTTTCCTTTGCTCGCAGCTTATGCTGAGCCTAGCCCATTGCACCTGCTTTATATTTTGTTTTATTGTGTAATCCTGTCTTATTTTCTGTGGCAATAAATGATTATTATTATTATTATTAATTAAAACTAACTTACAGTACTAATTTACAATAATCTTAGTCTAATTAGAATCTATATAATACAAGCTTAAATGTGGCATTATCTGGGAAAAGGTACCTTGTTGTCGGTTCTAGTTTCCGAGATAATCGCGTTCAAAGTAAAATGTCGAAAAAAAAACATTTTTTTTCTTTTTTTACTCTTTATCAATAAGCAGGGTCTAAATTTTAATTTCACAGAGACAAGTTTGAAATCGATTTTTAGGATTCCGGAGCCAAAATGGTTTGCAAAACGGAACCCTTATAGTTTCGCCATGTCTGTCTGTCTGTCCGTCCGCGGCTTTGCTCAGGGACCATAAATGCTAGAAAGCTGTAATTTTGCCTGGATATATAGGTAAACTGCCGACAAAATAGTACATAAAAAATTCAAAAAAAATGTTTATAGGGTACCTCCATAGACGTAAAGTTTGGGGTGATTTATTATTCTCATCCAACCCAATAGTGTGGGTACCGTTAGATAGGTCTTTTAAAACATCAGGGGTTGCTACGACGATTTTTCGATTGTGTTTGTTTGCGAAATATTCAACTTTAAAGTGCAAATTTTCATTAAAATCGAGCGTCCCCCCCTCCTAAAATCTAAACCGTGGAAAAATTTGAAAAAAAAAGAAGTTAGTAAGTATATCAAACTTTAAAGGAAAACTATAACGGCTAAGTTTGCTTTAGAATTATTAGTAGTTTATGAGTAAATAGTAGCCTAAGGTACAAAATATACCTAAATTTGGAAGATTCCGTACAAAATATGAAATCCTTAGAAAAATATATTACTTATGATGCGAGCGCGCAGCAAGTTCGCTTCGAGCGCGTAACGATTTTACCGCGAGCACGCAAGATATCGCCGCGAGCGCGCAACGATGTCGATGCGAGTTCGCTGGGCGACCCGAAGACGCCCTATTATTATTATACGAAAGTCTACAATATGGCGTTTTTGGCACTAAAGCAGCGAGCTCGCTACGCGCTCGCAGCAGCGAAATCGTGGCGCGCTCGCGGCGATGTCGTTGCTTGCTTGCGGCGAACTCGTTATACGCTCGCAGCGAATTCACTGCACGTTTGCCTCGCTTTCAACTCTCCCGCAAATCGCTAGTGTGATAAGGCCTTATAGACGCTTTACGCCAATTTGTCATTTTTTTTCTATTCGACTGGATGGCAAACGAGCAAGTGGTCTCACCTGATGGTAAGAGATTACCACCTGCCATAGACACCTGCAACACCAGGGCATTGCAGATGCGTTGCCAACCTAGAGGCCTAAGATGGGATACTCAAGTGCCCAGTAATTTACGGCTGTCTTACTCTCCACGCCGAAACACAACAAAGCAAGCAAATAGCAGTTTTCACGGCAGGATT
>NC_133487.1:15413625-15508158 GCF_025370935.1 Choristoneura fumiferana | reverse complement strand
GGTGTTCTAAATGGAAGATACCTTCACCTGTGTCACATTTCCTGCCTGCTTCAAATGTGAATTGCCCTGTCTGTACCCATAACGTCGTATATATCTATACGGCCAAGTGGCATACAGTTTATTGTCATTTAAGTCTCTTAATTCGATGGCTGTGGTTTGAGGAGTAGCAAATATCGTATAGGCTCCAGGCCGCACCTTGTTGAAGCTTCAGAGGGGCTCATTTTGACTGAAAAAACACCTTCCCCTGATGAACAATATAAGTCATTGTCTTCATCACATCGGACAGGGCTTACATCTCGCCCCTTAAATGCTACAGACTGTAGAGCCTTCACCCACTCCAAGGTTTCAGGTTCTGAATGCGCACAAAACTGCTGAGTGTGTGACTTAGTAAGTACAGTTATAATGTTTGGACTAGAATGATTATTTTATACAGTTCTCAAGGGTTATTATTTTAGGGATAGCGCCAGTGTTCAAATCATCTTTGTTGTCATATATTTCCAAACGCTCTATACCCTGCTTGCTGGAGTTTAGCAGTATGCAGTATTTCTGTTGCCAATTTTTCTGAAAATACAAAAAATGTATATTAAGGCAAAAGTCTAAACTACAGCTTGATGAGTAACAGTTAATGTGAGTAAAAGCAGGCCAAAAACCACAGAATTCAATTTCCCCAATGGTCAAGGGTACCTTCATAAAAACGTTATTATAAGGCGTTCATAATAAAAATAAAGGGTTCAGAATAATTAATCATTATTTCTAATCAGGTAAAACATATGAGGAAAAGGAAATACGTTAAACATGTGAATTAATAATTTCTAGTAATGTAGCAGGCAATCGGAAGTACAAACTATAATGGCACATTGCTAACTCCAACCTGTGACTCACACCTAACTGAACTGTGTCGTAACGTAAATCGCGTGCTATTTGGTTCCGCGTGATTCATTCTATCGTAACACATATCGCAACACCTGAATGCTTTTTTAGTAAAAAATCATAATATTTTTACCTTTTTAGGCAATTTACAAAACACATTCCCTCCGGCTGGAGGAAACAACAAACAACCGGATTTGAGTTCATCGTCTTGCTCCATTTTAGATGTTGCTGCGTCTTATTTGCAAAGTTGTCGCTACTCGGTGGACACAGTATAACATATCAACACACTTCAGACGTTGCGCTTATTCAGTAGGTATGCCACTGAAAATAAAAACCGTGCTCAAAAATGCTGCAAGACTTGCATGACAGCCAGCCAGCTGCAATGCAGTTCTGTCAAAATTGTGTGTCGCCATTGGGTCTGATCGAGACACAGTTTAACACACATGATTTGATTGCAATGTTTTGAGCCGAATATAGAAGTTATTTATTAGTCAATATCAAATATAAATTCAAACACATCTTTATTCATAAAAATATTCCACTATCAAAATACTTTTAAAAATTACGAATTTAGTGGTAATAAAATAATAATATAAAAAATTATCCTGATTTTAATAATTTGAAACGAAAACAAAAATAACAATAATAATATAAAAAATCCAACGTGCTCCGTGCTCTATTGCTTAAAGCGTTTTTGTGATTTAACTACAGAAGAGAGCCGAAATTCGTAAAATTAAAGTATCGCTCGGCTCGATCGTCGGTGATTTAAAATTTGTCTGTAGGACTACTACGAAGATCGAAGTTCGTATCGTGCAGTCCCGTAGACGCTAATAATAATATTATTTAATATGAGAGTGAGTGATAATACGATACGTACTTCAATTACTTATCGAATTTCGTAGTAAGTAGCCCATTGTTCATGTGTGGTTTGTTTCTAATGTTTTCAATATAACTGACTACATTATTTAGCAGTAACAAATGAAATTACAAAATGAAGTTACAATGTTTAAATTAATACATATTGTATAATCTTTTGAACATGAAACTACAGTGAGACTCACTCATATTAAACGATATTGGAAAGGATAACTCACTTCTTAAACCGAGTTTAGCTCGACATGTTTCGGGCTGTTTCGTAGCCCTTCTTCTCAGGAGCACGCTACTCGGCAGCTGCCGCAACACGCACAGTACGCGGCTACGCGCCACCGCTCTGCTCGCGCGAGCATAGATAAATAATAAATGAGTACTTAACTTACCTAATATTATAAATCATTATCCGCAACATGCTGTTTCGTCTTGTAAGTAAAAATCTATAAAGTAGAAATCTATAGGTACCACCTACCTACATCTGGTCTGTGTCGGTGACTAATATAAAATAAAAATGATCGAACTAGATGGGGATTGGGCGGGGATTGATTTTTTTTAAACAAAATACGCCCCAGAACTGTCACTGTCGTTCTGTGACATTTCTTTCTGAGACCGGACCGGACTGTCCAGCCAGTCAGTTTCGGTTTCAGGTTCAGAGGACGGCAAAGTACTCTAAAATAATAGTTTCATGAGAAATTTAAATTAACATAAGTAATAAAATAACTGATCATGAACATGTCTAATAACGTCAACCCCTTGGCAGGCACCGCTCATTTATTAGACGAATTAGACAGTACGTTCCCTTAACAATTGTTATGTGCGTGTTACTTTTACATGTTTTCATGTGCATTTTTTATTGTTTCATGAAGAGAAACTAATGGTTCTGCTGCGAGATGGGCGCACATTGATCGGATATCTTCGCTGTGTGGACCAGTTCGCGAATTTAGTGCTCCACAAGACCATAGAAAGGATTCATGTAGGTAAAGAGTATGGGGATATCCCCAGAGGCATTTTCATCGTTCGAGGCGAAAATGTAGTACTTCTTGGCGAAATAGTAAGTACAGGTGTTTTAAATTTTAATTAGTCTCCTTTCAGCTGCTTAGTAGCAGACCAAAGAAGTTCAGGGCCCAATTTAGAATCTTAGAATTAGAATCTTAGGGCTCCAATAGAAACTTCGTTTTTTTTTTTCAAATTCCAAACAGTATACAATTTAAAAAAAAAAATTGTCTCCGTTTACCTTTACCTATATCCTTCTGACACCCAAAGTCCTAAAACAAAAATTTGACTTGCGTGTTAGGAGGATAGTAATTTGTACAAACATAATTAAACTGTTCATTTTATTTAGAAAAAATATTGTAGGCAAGGGGGTTCCCACTCCTCTTCTGCAAACCTCTAAATCTGGCCCTGGGACAGTTGATTTGAAGAAGTTACATAGAATAAAAGAGGCCTTCTGTTTAGTTCACTAATTTATGGTGTTATTGACCGACAAGACACTTTTCGGAATTACTCTTTCTAAATTATAATTGTGTAAATAAATATGTAACAGGTTTTATTAATTCATGTTTAATTATATCAACGCTTGAAAGGAGAAATTGACGAAGTGTCATTTTTTTAATGTAGTGAGTTATATACTATATTGGAATCAGTAAGTCGATATTAGCAAATCAAAAATCAAAATCAATTATTCACTTTGAGGCAAGAAGTAATATGGATAGATTTTACAAGTAACCCCATTTATTGTCTTCCTACAGAGTTCGGAAAGACTGCTTATTCTGATTGCTGTTTATTAGCATTAATTAGAGGTTATTATTTAGTTATCATAAATTAATATACTACTTCGGAAATCTTAAAATACCACAGTCCGTATACAATACACCATATAAGAAAAATACAAAATGAGAATAGAAATATAGTTTTGTACAGTGCATAAGACTTTATAATAATTTACCGGTGTCCATAAAAGTACTCCCATTGACTTCCTTCAAAACAACTGTTTACTTTACAAGAAATGTTATTACTCTCTCAAGGAATTCTTGGATAATATGTAAATAATTAATAATCTAATAATTGATTATTTAATAACTTAATAAGTGATAATTTAGTAATTGATAATTTAATAATTGACAATTTATTTATTAATTATTTAATAATAATATATTTTATCAAACAGACATTTTTGTTGCAAAAGGTCTTTATAATGATGGAACTAAATAAATTGATGTATATTAGAGTATTTTGTTATTAGTAATAGTAAATCTCAATATTTGCAATAAACAAATTTCATTTAATTTCATTTCCGTAACAGATTGACACAACTGAATGCTGAATCAGCAGATGACTTAGTAAGAGTTATGTTGTTAATTACCTGTAGATCACGAAAACTTGCAGATTGCCTAAACAGTTTTTATATTCCACCAATACATTTTGTTTAGGAACTTTTTTTTATATCCTTTTGCTGTGTAATATTGTGTTTTTTTTCAACTTGGTAAATTTTCAAAAATATGTATCTTATTTTTGCAGGACAAAGATAAAGAAGAAAGTCTTCCATTAACAGAAGTATCTGTAGATGATATTTTAGACGCTCAAAGAAAAGAACAAGATGCCAAGATAGAACAACAAAAACTTCTTTCAAAAGCTCTGAAGGAAAGAGGATTGAACTTGCTTGCGGAAATGGGACATGATGATATGTTTTAAATGTCTATTCCTAAGTATATCTACTAATTAAGACTTGTTGTAAAACATAATTAATTATACAATCTTTATTTAATTAAGATTTACTTTGTTTTATTTTTTACAACAATCTTGCTGATTTGTATTTGATCCGCTCCGATCCGCATTGGTCCGCCCGGATTGCTACCACCATCTTGCTTGCTAATCCTGCCGTGAAGCAGCAGTGCTTGCACTGTTGTTTTTCGGCGTGGAGAGTAAGACAGCCAGTGAAATTACTGTCACGTGAGGTGAGGTAGCCCATCTTATGCCTCTAGGTTGGCAACGCGTCTGCAATACCCTTGGTGTTGCAGATGTTTATGGGCGGTGGTGATCTCTTACCATCAGGAGACCCACATGCTCGTTTTCCATCCAGTCTAATAAAAAAAAACTGACAAAACAATTTTTTTTTTTTTTTTTTTTTTTTTTTTTTTTTCCTTCTAATATTTTAACGAGGCTTAGCCACACCAAATGTGACTATGTTAGCCTCATGGGGAGCCTCAGATATATACACCACACCTACAGACAAATATTACACTCTCCCTTGCACTGAAACCACTTTCTCTGGATGCAAAGGCCCGTCCAATGAATCTGTAAATTCGCATCGCTTCTTCTTGAAAAGCGGTTCGACTGAGAATTAACATTTACACCTCCACGTTCAACAAGCCCATACCATCCAAATACCTGGGCTCTTGTCTCCTTATTCTGATCACATTCCACAAGAAAGTGAAAATAAGGTCTTCAGTCTTATTAACATCCCATACACAAAGGTTTCATTGCCACAACTCTCCATCAAATGCCAAAAAACATTAAGTGGAATTGTGACCTGATCGAACAACGTTAGTGCTGACACACGAAGGCCCCTGGAAAACAAGGCATCCGGCACAATCAAACCAGGCGAACTTAATACCTTATTCTGCATTGGTACCATACCAAATGCCCTTTGTCAACCAATGCTGCACTAAAAAAGTTCCTGCCATTGGAAACGCCACTCCTCCTTAGCCAGTTGCACCAATTTCGTAGTTACCATATGCTTAGAAAACACGATCAATCCCCCAGATGATAGCCAGGCCTAGCCAAACCTATCTGCATGCTCTATTCCCAGCTTACCCCCACATGAGATGGAATCCATTTTAAACAATAAATTAGGGATGGGCCGAAATTCGGTTTTAAATGCCGAAAAATTCGGCACTTAAAAAAAAAATAACCTACTTGTACTTATTTCGACGGAAATTAATAGAAAACTTGTCTATCAATATCAGTAAAATATGCAACAAAATTGAAATAAACTTAGTAAGTACTATTCTTTTAATAAACATTTTTGATTACAATAATTCGTAAATTTAATAAGCAATTAACTTTTTTTTGGTTCACAAGTTTCACAAACTAAACATGTTGTCATGTTTGCACATTTATATTTTTTAATTATTAAAGGGTGTTTTTCAACAATGAAATTTAAAAGGTATCTTCTTATCTATCTGCTCGTATTTCAAATTTACTAATGACCTGCCGGTCCGAATTTTTTTATTTTACCGAATGTTCGGCCGAAGTTTCGTATTCGGTTCAAACCACACATTCGGCCCAACTCTACAATAAATACCAAAATGTGACACTCAATTTGACCAATGGCAATCAGATGCAATATTTAAGTCATCATTTCCAGCCCTACATAAGTCCCACCTGCTGGGGCATAGGCCTCTCAGAAGGAGAGGGCTTGGCGCTGTACTTCCCACGCGGCCCAGTGCGGATTGGGAACTTCACACAAAGCGCATTGATTTGCTTCGCAGGTTGTGCAGGTTTCCTCACGATGTTTTTTCATTATTTACGAATTTTTTTTCACTTTTTGCTAGAAGTGTTTTATTTTAATGCCTTCGAATAGTTCGCAGAAACCGTTCGAAAACTTTATTCAGATTATATCACGTACACTCCTAATTTAGAATATTCAAGGCATTAGAAATTTAAATTGAATCAGAGAAAGGGAAAACATTATGTTTAATTTTTTTGATTAAATAAAAAGTAAAATAGACTTAGTATTTAGTAATCATAAAATTTCTGTTCTTAATTTTAGTTCGGAACGTACATTTAGCCGTTGTGACAAACTTGACGTAACGTGAAAACAATGAAAAACAAACGAAAACAATGACGAAAAAAAAAGGCGGGAACCTTCGAGAGGGAAAGGCGCGAATTTCCAAAAGAAATATTTATAATTATTAATAATTCTGTATATATTGTATATTTTTAGGTGTAAATATCTGTACATACTTACGGATAAGTGTGTAAATATTACATAAGCTATAATGGGACGGGAGAAATCTAAAAAACGGAAAAAAAAAGAAGGTGCTGAAGACAGAGGGTCCTCCGCCGAGGACTCCGATTATGAAAACGATGCAGATAAGTACAGGCCGTACAAGGTAACAAATTATTCTCGTAAATATCCAGAAAATTCACAGAGGCGAGACTTCGTTGTGTTCCTCACACACCAATGCGCCGACAAGCCGTTTTCGGATGGCGATAAAGTAAACTTGTCCCAGGCCATAAGAAAATACGCCATATCGGGAGTGCTACATCTGAGGCCTATGAATAAATATAAAGTGGCTATAACATTCGATTTGTCAAACAATGCCAACACGTTTTTAGGTCACAATAAATTCCTAGACGAATTGGGGCTTAACGCCTCAATCCCCGCAGCAGACACAGAAGTTACTGGAGTTGTAAAATCTGTCCCAGTTGGTTTATCGAATAAAAATATATTCGCAATGATCGGCAGCTCACGAAACGTCATCCAGGTGCGGCGATTCATGCGCAGGGTGAGGGCAGATGGGGGCGAGGTCGCGTATATTCCCACGCAGACTGTCGCAGTAACGTTTGCCTCTACCCAGCTGCCTGAGTACGTGTACCTGGACTCATGGAGACACGAGGTGACGCAATATGTCCCTCCAGTTAAGCAATGCTTAAAGTGCCAACAGTTTGGACATATTGCTAAATTTTGCAAAAATAATGAGGTTTGTTCTATCTGTTCCGAAAATCACAATTATAAGGCCTGTGGCGCCGACAAACAAAATCCAGTTTGCGCCAACTGCAAGGGTAAACATATTGCAATTTCCGCGTCTTGTCCTATTAAAAAAAACAAAATAGAAGAAAACAAAATCAAATCCCGAACTGCAGCCTATGCCGATCTATTTAATGAAAAGTCTTTCCCCCAACTAGCTGCTAGGACAGCTGAAACCTACTTAGAGAATATGCTTAAATCTCAATCATTTTTAAATATGATCACGCAAGTGATCATAAAGCTAGTAGCTAATAAAAACGAATCGCCTATAAATACAGAAACAATACGTGCAGCGTTCCAAGGTACGATAAGAGGGAACGCTCAATCTAAAGCATAATGAACGCCCTCAAAATCGTACATTGGAACGCTCAGAGTATACTCCACAATAGGCACGAATTTACAAACTTTTTATATCAAGAATATATAGATATTGCGATCATTTGCGAAACCTGGTTAAAGCCTCATCTGAGGCTAAAGGTCCCTGGGTTTAACATAGAGCGCAATGATTGTGGTAACAAACATAATGGTGTATGTATTCTGATACATAATAGTATTGCATATAACAAAATTAACACATTTTTTGATGACTCTCTTCAAAATATTTGTATACAAATATCTGTTAATAGTAAACAAATTAGTATAGTAAGCTTTTATAGCCCTACAAATTGCAACCCAGTTTTTGAAAAAACAAAATTTGAAAATTTCATTAAATCTATACCCGAACCCATGATAATCGCAGGAGACTTTAATGCTCATCACACGTCTTGGGGTTGTTGTTCTACTTCATCACGTGGTCGTACTGTGTTAGATGTTGTTGATGATAATTTTCTGGTACTTTTAAATGATGGTACACCCACTACTGTGGGCTCTATGACTTGGCGTCCTAATGCGTTGGATCTAGCCATAGTTTCTCCATCGTTGGCTCCTCTTTGTACTTGGTCAGTCCACGACGATCCTCTGGGTAGTTATCATCTACCTGGAATAATCAATTTGGTTCTAAATAACAATGTAAATAATTTTGTAAATAATAACGTAAATGGAGTACATTTGCCCACTCACCCCAATTTTAAAATGGTGAATTGGCAAATGTATGCCGAGAAGGTGGAGTGTAAGTTAAATAACTTTCAGTTCGACTCTTACACGCCTCTTGAGGCCTACAATTTGTTCACGAATATCCTAATGTGTGCTGTCACAGAGTCCATACCGAATCATAAAGGTCCCAGTCCCATGACAAATAGTCCTAATCGTTTTTGTACTGTTAGAAAATCTAAGAAAAAATCTAATCTTCCATGGTGGAATGATAAATGTTCCACAGCTGTTCAAAACTCCAAACAGGCGTACATCAATTTTAAACAAAATTTTACTTTAGAAAATTACCTAGAATTTAAGAAACTCCAAGCTAAGAAAAAACTTGTTATTAAAACAGAAAGACAAAATTCTTGGGCTGATCTTTGCACTTCTTTTAATCGGTTTACTCCATTGTCAGTAATTTGGCGCTTCATGCGCAAATTCAATAAAACTTATGTTCCTCGACACTCTAATAGTAATCATGAATGGATTCTAGATTTCTTGCAAAAATATACTCCTGATAGTGTGGAAAATGTAAGTAGTTTGTCTCTTGAATCCCCTTCCAGCCCGCACAATGATTATATCATAAACTTATTTACCCTTGAAGAATTGAAATCTGCAATATATTCACGCAGGGATACTTCGTTTGGTTTAGATGGAATTCCATATATGATGTTCAAGAAACTGCCAGAGAGTTGTCTGATTATTTTACTAAATATTTACAATGCACTTTGGACAAAAAACGACATACCACCTGAATGGACAACTGATTGCATCATTCCTATATTAAAATCTGACAAACCTAGGTTTAATCCAGACTCTTATCGTCCTATAACATTGACATCATGCGCAGGAAAAGTCTTTGAACAATTACTTAAGCAGCGTCTTGAATATTATGTAGAACATAATGGATTGCTTCCAAACAATCAGTATGGTTTTCGTAGAGGTCGTTCAGCACGTGAAAGCATATCTTTGTTTCATTTAGATATACTGAAAAGCATCAAAAATAACAACAAACTTATTTCAGTGTTTTTTGATATTACTGGTGCTTTTAACAATGTAAATATTGATATTTTATGTACAGAACTGTTAAATATATGTATTCCACTTAAAGTTGTACAGTGGATTCAAAAATTTCTATCTTGTAGAAAAGTGTTTGTGAAGTATGATGGTGAATTGTTTGGTCCTCGACTATCTTCCATAGGAGTTTGTCAGGGTGGAATTTTATCCCCTCTGATCTTCATTCTGTATATACGTCGCTTAAATTTGGTAATGGGTCCTAATATCAAAAATTTACAATTTGCCGATGACCTTGTTGTATATTTATCTGGAAATAATTCTAACACAATAATAAATAACTTAAACTTAGCATTAACAAAACTCCATAATTACCTCTCTTATTTAAATCTCGCAGTTAATCCATCTAAGTCTAAAGTTGTCGTTTTTGGTCTAAAATCTAAAGCTACTTTGCCCTCTTTATTGTATAATAATACACCTCTGCCAATAGTCACAGATACCAAGTTTTTGGGTGTCATATTTTGTCACAATTTATCCTGGAAAAAATATGCTGAGCATTTAGAAGTCAAAGCCAATAAAGCTTTTAATATCCTTAAGTCATTGCGTGGTACAAAATGGGGGGCTGACCCCAAAATATTACTTATGCTTTATAAATCTTTAGTTCGCAGTCATTTTGAATATGGGTTTATGTGTTTTGCTTCAGACCATAAAATTATAGAGAGTTTAGAAAAAATTCAAAATAAGTGCATGCGCGTTGTGACTGGAGCATTTAAAACCACTCCTATTGTTTCATTACAAGTAGAGTGTAATCTCCCTCCAGTAACAATAAGACTTGCATATTTGAAGGAAAGATTTATTGTAAAACTACATGCTGAATATGACAACCACCTTTTAAAAGAACTCTTGAATATTAATCTATTGCCTTTCCAAAATCTTTTTATGTTTTGCAGGGCCTATCTGAATTTAGCAGTTTTTTAAATCAAATTAGTATACATAAAAGCAATAACCACTTACCTTGTTTCGATGGGCCTTATGAAAGTAAATTTAGTCCTATAAATGTTGTGATTGATAATGGTCTCTCCAGAAAGGAACAAGTATATGAGAAATTAGCTTCATGGAATGGTTTAAATTCATTTATACAGATGGATCTAAGAATGAGTCTAGTGTATCTTCAGCTATATACAACTCCGAAAACAAAATGGGTCTTGGTTTCAAAATAGACAAACATGCTAGTATTTTCACAGCTGAGGCATTCGCTATTCTTTGTGCACTGAAGCACATATCAAGGCAAAAAGAGGCATGTAAATGGGTAATTGTCAGTGATAGTATGAGTGTATTAAAAGCTATAAAAAATAATAAAGTAAAATCTAATACAAATTATTTAATTTTCCTAATTAAAGATCTTTGGTCTGAGCTTCACTTAAAAAACAAATTTGTTATCGAATTCATGTGGACTCCTTCACATATAGGCGTATCTGGTAACGAAAATGTAGATTTCTTGGCTCAGTCAATTGCAAACTCTCCTCCATCTATTGATGTTAGTTTTGATGTCCTACTCCCATATACTGATGCTATTCCAATACTGAAACAAAGAATGTATGTTCAGTGGAAAAAACAATGGGATCATGTTGTGCAAGTAGAAAACAAGGGTTCTTGGTATGCTGCCTTAAATGTAAACTTACAATCTGTATCTTGGTTACGTAAAGGTAATATCTATCGTAATATAAGCTTTTACAGCACAATCTGTCGTCTTAGGTTAGGTCATTTTCGCCTCAATCATCATTTGCATCGTATGAAAATTATAAGTGATCCTCGTTGTGAATTGTGTCAGTCAAATGAGGATCAAACCATAGATCATATAGTCTATCATTGTTCGTCTTTCGGCATTCAGCGCCTTGTGCTGATGGACGAATTAATCCGCATTTACGGAGAACCACATCTGGTCCCGCTCTCTGTTCAAGAGCTGTTAAAGAATCATTCTACATATGAACCACTGTACAACTTCATTGTATCAACAGTAAAAGAAATATAATTTGTTTCATTAATGTACAAAGTTATAATATTGCTTCATTCTTTGTATATTCCTAATTTTCTATCGTTTCAGTGAGTGTAGGTTAGTTTAAGTAATTGGTAAATCAACTGACAGGCGTCAAATCAGAGCTGTCAGACTATTTCCTTACAGGGATTTTTAAAGGATCATCTATGTAGGTTACATAGAAGTTTTAAATAATTATCTTGTATTTTCTGGATTGAATATTTATACACCGGACTTGACTATAACTGAAGAAGTTTTATTGGATGTGACAACATAGAAAGCAAACACTGAAGAAGTTTAACTGGATAAGACAATATAGAAAGAATACTAAAGAAGTTTAATTGGATATGACAACATTGAAAGAAATACTGAAGAAGTTTTATTGGATATGACAACGTTGGGAAAGAAAAATATTGAAGAAATTTTATTAAATTGACATGGAAATAATATATAGAAGTTGAAATAAATTATAAGTATTAACTGATGACGAGGCGATATGGTCCCTGACTTTAGCCTGTCCGAACGGACGAATTAAAAAAAAAAAAAAAAAAAAAATGAAAACAAACGGACGGAACGAGACGAGAGACGGCAAAACTAATCACAAAATTATGCTGAAATAGTAATGTTTCATAAATAAAATATATCGTTATATTTCCATATACAGAAGTATAATATAAGAATATTTTATGAAAAGTGGTTTTGTGATAAACATGTGCCTAATACAGTGTAAACAGAAGGACAGCCAGTTGTAGTACATGTGCAAAAAGTAACAAAAAATAAAATGACTTCTTCGGATGTAATGTTAATAGAAAGATTACGCAAAGAGAATTTAGACCAATACTTTACTTTAGTGCGCATGCACTTGTCTTTTGTGGTAGACATAAACACTGACGAGTAAGTAATACCGATTCATGTTATTATCTCATCGAGGAGTTTGGTTCGTTTTGCTAACGTATTTCTTAACGAAAATGGAACTTAAATAACAACACAACGATAAACCAAGCTATTAGAGGTGTAAAAGTAACGAAAAAACAGGGTTCCCTTATGTATTTGTTAATTAACAATTAGTATACATTACTATCGTATTGTTAAGTACTCGTTTACTTTTGATGCCTACATAGGACATAGATTAGATAGATAGTTTTGATTACATACATAGTATAGAGCAAGAGCAACAAATCTAGTCGTATTATAATTAAAAACAGCAAATAATTAAAAACAAAAAAACAATAAGTAATTCTAATGATAAACCATCATAAAAAAACAGTTATGCTAAAAACACATAAACACACGGACACTTGATCAGCTGAATTAGTCGATCACATTCAACACAAGCATCATCGTATCAACGGTACTTGTGCAGATTAAAACAGATTTACCAAACAAAATACAAAAATATGAGTAACTAAATGTATTAGTGAGTAATGTATAATTACTCAGTACTAGACGGCTTTACAAACTATTATTTTTTCTAAAATTGTTATAGAAAGGAACTTGGTACTTTTATCTCTATCTTAACCTCAATCATAATTAAATTATTTCTTGCAGTGTTGATTGTTCAACTGATAAACCAAAGCAATTTAGATGGAATTTTCATAAGAAAGTTAAGAATCCTGTACCCACTTCTAGTCAGACAAATGGTAATGGTGCTAAAACAGGAGTAGAACCGAGTTCTATCACTGAAGATGGTATTAAGAGGCTTAATGAGCTAATAGATTTCCTGTCTAAACCAGAAAGTAAGTACCTATATTTGTATTTTATTCCATAAGCTAGAAAAACACAGATGCTGGAGGTGGAGGGGTGTGTGTGTGTGTGCATAAGTGCGTGCGTGCGTGCGTACATGCATGCTGTGATGCAGGCATAATTTTTTTCAGATCATATTCAATGCTTTAATTTTTTTTTTGTAGCTTTTTGTCCCACTGTTTGGCAAAGGCCTCCCCTTTTTTACACCAATTGATGATTGGCAATCGTCCCTGTCAAGAGCAAGCTCCTGCAACTCATGGTCCAAAACTGGCATATCTAGGGTTATTTTTCAGGGGGGCCTGGCCTGGATTTTTGTGTGAAGATATCAATATTATAGAATTTTGAATCAGTAGCCCAACATCCTGGCCTGGGGTGGGCACGGCCAACCCGGCCCCCCCTCTATATACGCCTAGTCCAAAACCCCCTTAATGATTTAACATTTAACTATAAAGAATTTAAAAAAAATAACTGCTCATAAATATTTCCAGATGTAACCCAAGAAGGTATATTCCGTCGCACAGGCTCCCTCGCCAGGCAACAGGAACTCCGGCAGCTTCTCCTCTCTGGCTCCAGTCTTGGCTTGGAAGAGGGTCGCTTCTCTGTGCATGACTGCGCCTCCGTGCTGAAGGGCTTCTTGGCAGAACTGCCACAGCCCTTGCTGATGGATCAGTATTATCAGACCTATTGTACTTTAGCTAGTGAGTTGTTTTTATAATAAGAAAAAAGTGGTTTATTAAAAGCAAAAACAAATTACAAATATGCAATAGACAATGCTACTTTGCTCAACTTCAATCTTTTGTATGACACCAATAAATCCTGCAGTAGCATAGTTTATTGTATGACATGTTTTGATTTTTGTTTCAAGTTTACTTAAAATATTGAAAGTCAATTTACTGTTTTTCTTTTTGTATTGTTTAATATTAAAAATTTCATGTTTCTGATGATGTTTACAATCTATCACCAATAATTATCTCTTACAGCTCAATACCCACCAACAGCAGAGCCGTCAGAGCCTAAACTCCTCACCGCATTGCAGCTTCTTCTCTTACTGCTGGCTCCGCTGCACAGGAGTTTTCTCCAAAGGCTTTTGACTTTGCTCCGTCTAGTTGCTGATAATGAAGCATCCAACAGAATGTCTCCCGACACTCTTGCCACCATGTTTACACCACATCTATTGTGTCCGCGAAAGGTAAAAGTTTTAATCATTATCTATTTAGCATAACCCATAGAACCTTATTTCGTCTGTCAGTGGGGTATGCCATTCTTATTCAGACAAGCCCAAACTTGGCTAGGTCATGTTTTTATGTCCTGTACTTTTAGTGCCTAGCTTTGGACTCTCTGGATCAGTTTGATCAGAACTCTGCATAATTAATTGTCAAGTACGTTCCCGTTCCCGTTGAATTATCAAATCATGCATTATTATCATATCATTCCCTCCGGATCAACAAATACGGGGTCGTACATTAGCCGCACCCTTCTTTTACTAACTAAGTAACATCTCTTGATTTTATCTGAGCATTCTACTGTCACTAGACGATGAGTCGTAACGAGATGGACGGAGAACCTGGTTAACCTTTTCCCCGCCAGTGTCATCCAGTCGTGACAGCCAATGGAATGCCGCACACGCCATGGCCATCTATACATGACCAACATTCAACTCGAAATTAATCCTTCTGCAATGCTATTAAAAATCAAGTTGATGTGTCGCTGGTTTTTCTGTGGCGTACAGAGCACGTCAGTTCATTTATTTTGTGCCGGTGTAGAGGTTAAGGCCGCGGATTCACGGCAAATGCAGGCCGCTTCTAACCGAAGCAAATGGAGGATTGGGGAGGCCTATGTTTGACAGTGGACGTCCTAAGGCTGATATCATGATGATTGTTGAGAACCACCCGCACGGGACGAGGTGCGCGGGGGAAGACACGGCGACGTCACGTTCGTGACTCCGACCGGCAGCCACACTCGCCTTATGATCACTGTCGCCGTCGTACGACCTCTGCGAAAAAAAAAAAAGTGAAACTAAGTCAAATGCGCTTGTCAGAAGTCATCGGGTAAGACCCCTGACCTACATGCTAGGATAACGTGTGTTATGAAGGTAATAAGTCAGGAAGCGGAAAATTCCACAAAAAAGTGGCCATACTTTAATTAAACCAAAACAACTTATGATTCAAATACGAATCATTTTCGAGGTTGGAAATAGACGTGCTTGTTGATTGGTTAAAATTCAGAAACAAAGCAGGGATTGGTTTGCGCGCGTGATGCTTCGTCAGATGACGCGCAGAACACGGTTTTTAAGCCCCGCCTACTAGGACACGCCGAAAAAAAGTCGCAAAAAAAGCCGTGGTGGCCGAGTGGTTTGACCTATGGCCACTCAAGCAGAGGATC
This sequence comes from Choristoneura fumiferana, assembly GCF_025370935.1. NCBI lineage: Eukaryota > Metazoa > Arthropoda > Insecta > Lepidoptera > Tortricidae > Choristoneura > Choristoneura fumiferana. The sequence continues at coordinate 15,492,421 of NC_133487.1, read as the reverse complement.
GTGGGTTCAAACCCCGGCTCGCACCTCTTGAGTTTTTCGATCCTCGACCTCGGTGGTTTTGTGCGAAATTACCACGAGCTTTTCGGTGAAGGAAAACATCGTGAGGAAACCTGCACATCTTGCGAAGCAATTCAATGGTGAGTGTGAAGTTCCCAATCCGCACTGGGCCTGCGTGGGAACTACGGCCCAAGCCCTCTCATTCCGATAGGAGGCCTTCGCCCAGCAGTGGGATGTATATAGGCTGGGATGATGATGATGACTAGGATACGCAAAGCCATTTTTATAACACAGTTACAATTCCCGACTTACTTAGACTATTTATTCGTAGTACAATACGACCTATTTAATTTAAATTCTGTTATACTTACTCAAAATTATATTTATCCTCGTAGGGCCTGGCGTAATATACATACACAGGTATGACATAAGAATTATAATTTGAACTTTACTTCATTGATATTTGGTTCAAATTGTGAAAACAGAAATTTTACATCCGGCCTCTTTTTTTACATCCCCTGAAAGTGTTGAACGCGAGCGTTATCTGCAGTTATCACCCATATTAAGAACCTTCGCTTTAAACAAAAATGTATCTGCTTTTCCAGCTGTCTCCAGAGACTTTCCATGCGGACGCCATCGCCCTGTCCCTGTCATTAGCCTCATGATCCGTCTGGCGCCGAGCCTGTTCCGTGCACCAGCTCAGCTGGTCACTGACGCAGCCGCTTACCTGAGCGCCAGGGAATCGAGGCAGCATCTCGATGAGAGTATCTCAGATAAGTGAGTATATTTTAAGTTTACTCATATCTTTAGAAATATTCCAGTCTCATGGCTGGCACCGAGTCTGTTCAATACCGCCATAATTAGTTACTAAGGCATCAGTCATACATAAGCCGGAAAAACGTCCATTTTTGAACAAGTTCTCCCCCTTAGAACTCCACAATTAATGACAAATTATTCCGAATTGTTATCTATATAAAACTAAGAAATTACAAATTAAGTTTTCGGCATTATTGTGCGCCTTTGCAGGTACAACATTATTACACTGTACAGGTAGAGAAATATACCTACCTTAAATCCACGCAGACGAGTGTTGACAAAAACCGAACTAAACCCAATGTAAGCACCAATGCACATGAGCGCCGGCAGGATTATTTTCAGAAGGGTTCATTGCATCTTGCATCTGCATTCAGGGCGGTGCATTTATAGGTTTCATTATGTATCTTAGTCTTGTTCTATGATTTTTCTTTTCCATACCAATGCAATAAGCAACTTATTTCGTTGGGGCAAGATAGAATATGCAATGACAGGTAAACGACTGACTGTCGGGGTGACGTTTGGCGCGGCACCGAACATAATGGCGGCCATCACTATGGCGCAAACGTTTGACCAATAACTGTTAAAATTCGACTAGCGCAAGCGTACCGCCTTAGAATCGGCTAAAATGATTTCGCTCTTTCCAAAAAATGCTCACTGCGCAGGCGTATTGTTGTAACTTAAATTTATTCGGCCTAGATCCTGTGATCACCTTTAGACATTTTCGACTGTGTTTTCCTTTCACTTCGCGCCCGCGCAAGCTACGTCATCAGGCGACCGCGGGGGTTAAGGCTGCCCCGCGCCGCCGGCATCAAGCACCGCACATTCGCCGCTAACAGCCAGACCGACCACACGCGTGTTTCAACAATGATTGTATTTTTATTCTCAATATAAGCTTCCAAAACCTCATTGTTTTAAAATTTAAATAACCCTTATGTAACCATACGCTCGTACACTTATCATCATAACCACATATATTAACACCACCACCACACAATTTATTTAATTGTATAAATTTATACGTAAGACGTACATAGAATCATAATTTAATTATTACAGGCTCAGCCTAGTTTGGAGGCTGACGGAAAATTGTAATATTATGTATTATGTATTTTTTGTCAAATGAATGAGACATGAACGGAGCATGAATGAGAGGCTGCGAGGTCACTCTCTGAAACTGATACGCACTCTAAGTACAAGCAACCCCAGGCGCCATTTCCTGGGCAACCGCGTCGTGAAACAGTGGAACAGTTTGCCCGAGACAGTGATCAGTGCACCTTCAGTGAATACTTTTAAAAACAGACTTGATAAGTACTTTGAAGACAATTACACAAGTGAACAATGATATGCACGCATCAGCTATAAGCTGCCTGTGCATTATATAAATAATAATAAATAATAATAATAATAAATAGATAACTAAATAAATATTCACAGAACGGCGGCGAACACGGTGTATACATTCGTGGACCGCGGCCGGACGGCTGCCGAGAACTCTTCAAACCCCACGGACACGGCGCTCGCACAACTCTATGCGCACATACAGGCGCTGCCCGAGTCCACGCACAAGCGCCGGCTCATCAAACACTTCAATCGGCAGAACGGATACGGTATGATCAACTTTTTAGTATTGTTATTCCGTTCCGTAACTCAGGAGACATCCTGCTAATATTATAAATGCGAAAGTTTGTAGGTCTGTTTGTTTGTTACTTCATCACGTCCAAACCACTGCACCAATTTAGATGAAACTCGGTATACAGAGTCCCCGGGAAGGACATAGGATAGTTTTTATCCCGGACAATTACATAGTTCCAGCGGGTTGTCGCTGGACAACCGAATTCTACGCAGACTGAGTCGGGTAACGGCTATTCAGTGATAAACTTACTTAGAAAAAAGTTTGCAATGTACTACTAGCATGTTTAGGAAACGAGCAACGAAGGAATTGCCTTAAAACTGTCACAACTCCTAACTTTAGTGGATTTATACCCCATAAAATCATACTTTTAATAAGTGACTCAGGAGACGTTACAATACAATACAAAACAATTATTCTTTATTGCACACCCCAAATTTCGTGATCTGGCGGATTTTACCATCGGCCGCCGACATATATAAATACATAAGCGACAATTACACTCACCTAATGCGGTCGCCGAATTTATTTAAAACTACTTCGGTGAACGACTGTCGCCTTTACATTAGTCTGTCCGTCTACTGCGGCGGCCATATATTAAGGCGGTGGCAGCGCCGGATGCGGCCGACTGCCGTGTTCTTTACACTTTTGCGGTGGAACTTTGGTGGTGGTGGCGAACGGCTCGGTGTAATTGCCGCTTTACATACAACACTTATACATACTAATAACATAAAAAAGCAATACAAATTGACAAAAAGCCGGAATGTAAGAAAAGGATGTGAAGTGAGTTAATTAATTATAGTTACCATGGTAACCAGCTACACTAAAAAGTTGAGGGTCGAATTGGGTAGTTTCCTAGGTCAGTTAAGGTTTTCAGATTTTTTTCCTTAATTATACGCCTAATAATACCATGATGCTAGTATCAAGTTTCTAGGTTAGGTCATCTGGAAGTGGGTTAGGTTTTGGATCGCTAAGTCAGTGAGTCAGTCATAAAAATGTCGGTTTTTCAACGTTAATATTTTCAATCAATAGTTGTTTGAGCCATATTCATGAAATTTTGGCAAACTGAAATAAATGAAGCTTGAATAAATGTGCCAAATTTCATGTATGTAGATGAAATAGGTTTCGAGTTGTGAAGGGGTCAAAAGTAGCTCGAAATGGTTCGTGTAAATATCGTCGCTGGTTCCTTTTTCTTTGAACTTGGCTATAATTCGTATATATATATCTATATATAGCATTAAAAATTTATAGTATTAGTGGGATTCCTCAGATTAATATTGGAATCTAGTTTAAAAAGAAAGCGCTTTTGAAACGACACTATTGGTGTTACAGGCACTCCAATACAAATCCAAAGAACGGGTAAAGTGGCGGGTTCGCGCAGTTTCGGGGACTCCATCAAACGCCACATATTCAACAAGGGGCTCCTCAATAAGACCCCGAAGAAAGGCTCGGGCTCCGCTATTAACTCCGTCGAAGAGGTAATGTGGAATATGAATATTTATCCTTTTTACACTTACATCGACTGCCAAATCCTCACTCTTCAAAAAAGTTCCAAAGTAACATCTCTTACGAAATGACGCCTCTCTATTGTTATCTTATCATCAATTTTTGAATATTTTCTCTGAACCGTCTTCAACATAATTCTTAACTAACATTGTATGTTTCGCATCGTGAATCATCTTTATTATTGTTAATAAACATTAACATGTTACTAGAAACGCATCAACCGTCAGGCTATAGAATTTCATCTATTTTTAATATGCATACACTGTGTCAAAATTTATTTGGAATATTTCAACCACAAATAAGGTCTCCTGACTCTTTCTACCCTAAAATCAAAAGTTCATAAACGGAACAGTCTCATGTGTGTAATGTCATGTTGATATTGGCAAAAAAACGTCTTGCTAAAGAAGCAAGGGTAGGGGGCAAAAAAAAACCAACGAATAACAAACTTGTTCGGTATTTTTTGATGGCCTGACGGTTAGTATAATCTGCGCTATTTAAGAGCGTTTATACCTGCTGAGCTGGCAACGTTGCATTTTTGTTAGTTTTTCTCGATTATTCCATAAAAACTTCTTAATAATGTGTCTGTCTACTCCAATAATTATTCGTTATAGACTTTTATTTTCTTTAAAAACCGGTCATAAACATTAATTCGTTTTTAAGGAATATATAAGTCTATCACGAATAATTATTGGAGAAGACACATTAACTTGTATATTGAGAAGTGTTCTATCAGAAAACATTTTTAATTTTCTTTCAATTTTTATGGAATAATCGAGAAAAACTAACAAAAATGCAGAGTTGCCAGCTCAGCAGGTATAAACGCTCTTAAAGTCTTCACTGCACTTGCTTTACGTGTTTGCACAAAGCAAGTAAGTTAAAAGTAAAGTAAATTAGAAAAGTGTTACTAATTTTTGAATTGTATCTTTAATGGGGCAGGTTATATGTTAAATATTCATCTTTACTTCTTCCTGTCTGTGTTTTGCCTGTCTCTAACCCGCATCATGTCCTAAACGCATGCCTTATCCACAGAAATGCAAGAAGCGTCTTGACGACAAAAACGATGTATTACATAAGAACATTGTTCTAAAAAATCTAGCCCACAAAATAGCCAGTTCTGAATCACTAGATGATGATGATTATGAATCGGACGCTAGCAACGAAAGCACATTATCAGAAGGCGCCATAAGTCGGCGTAGAAAACAAAGTCCTAAGTTCGTTTCTGAGCCGAATTTAAGTATGATAGACGCCGCGGAGACGCCCAAAAACACCAAAAAAGGCTCTAGATTGTTTCGCTCGAAGTTGCTATCGGCATCACAGAATATAAATAAGAAATATCAGAAGCGACACACTGTCATCAGAGCCACACCAACGTCTTGCGTCTCTTGCTTTGATGAACAAGATACTGGTTCGGACAACGATTTATCTCACGATAGTCCGATACAAGAAACCCCGAAGAAGAGACCGATGAGGGACGAAGATTTCCAAATTAATTACCTCACGAGCACACCAGGGATCCCAGAGACGCCTATTGTTGAGGACTGTGCCACTCCCTACACAATGAATTTTAGAAGAGCGTCCATGTCGCCTATTACGAAATCTACGCAGAAGTTGTCGAAAGCTATGCAGGTTTGTGTTGCATGCTACTAACTTAAAACCAGTCACATTGAGGATTAAGTATATCAAATGTTACTTGTTTAGCCTTAAGGTGACTGGTCATCAAGTATTGTGTGTGATCATCTTTCTGTTTCAATGTGCTTGGACATTCCTTTGTGTTTTATCAGTTTATCACCCGTTCTTCTTCCCATTAACTTAACTTTTGCGCCTACGAAAATATACGTTAGAGTGAAGCGTTAATGTGTCAAGGGCAGACCTCTTGAGGGGAGGTTTGACCTTAAAGGAGGCCTAGTAAGTTATTCTTTGAGTAAAACAATAAGACTTTTTAACAATTTTTTAATTAAAAATTGAACACAAAAAATAACAGGCCTAATTTGACAAAATTAAAAGTGAAAGTATCACGAGAATCTCAGGTAGTAAGTTCAAGCGATTTTATTGAGAGGTGGTTCTGATTATTCGGTCTCCCTGGCCTACACTTCCCTGGAGTCGGAGAGAAGAACCCGGAGCGAAGAGGCTGGCCACAGCAGGGGGGCCTGGTCCAGCTGAGTGGTCGTCGGTGCCGAGGTCAAAAGGGGCCTTAGGGCGGCAGGACGAGCAGCCTGGACAAGTGTTCCACGCCGGAACGATCAGGGTCTTGGACGAGCCAGGAAGGATGTGCAGTACTCCGGAAGTTAGGGCCGTCAGGGCTTAGTGTCAGGTTAGGGCGTAAAGGAGCCGCCTGAGCCGTGAGAGCTGTAGCCGAACGGAGCTTTGAAAGTTGTAGCCGTGCAGAGCGGAGAAAGCTGTAGTCGTACGGAGCTTGTAAGCCGTACGAAGGTTGTAAGCCGTACGAAGGTTTGTGAGCCGTACAAAGGTTGTAAGCCGTACGAAGGTGTAAGCCGTACGAAGGTGCCAAGTCTGGGCGTATGGAGCTTTCGAGAGAGCTGTTTAGTGTAGTCTGAGCTGTTGAATCTGTGTCTTACAGCTGTGCTTCAGCTTTTAAGGGCGAGAATATTACAGTTAGAATTCCCCCGGTCACAGCTGATCGACAGCACCCCCCTTGGCCGACAAAAACGGTCAAGGGTGAGTTGGTTATAGATATATTTAGTCGTACAAACTCGTGTAGTAAATGAGTGTAATAAAATGCCTACTTTTATAAATAAATAAGTAAATAATAAATAAATATTAAATACATATTATTACGTAAATAAATGAGTCAAGAGAAAACTACGGTGGCGACCTCTAGAGTTCGTCCGCCATTCTGCTCAGAGATCCCTTATTGAAGTAAGCGCCATCTAGCTTACACTGAGCTAACTAAGATGTCAGCGATCGCCTATGTGCATCGTGACAGTACGCCCGTCCCTCCAAAAGAAATTTGAGCCTCATAGCAAATTTCGATAAAAAAAAATACACTATGACATAACGCTTACATACGTCGTCTCTCATACTATGATCATACTTCTACTCTCATGGCGGGTCAAACAACAACAGAGGCTTGTTGACCCTTATGTCAAAGGAATAAAATGTGTTAATGGAAGGTGGACGTTGTATGCATTCATAAAAATATATAGACAATTAATTAAATCTGTGATTGAAATTACCATCCGTTCCAATCATTAGAGTTTTGAATTACAGAGGCTAAGGGCATATTTTACGTGTTACCAACCGCACGGGTTCCGTAATTCAAATTTTAAAATACTTTTTAACGAGTTGCAAGTTCTCGGGTAAGGGCTTAGGACAGATTAATTAATATTATTGCAATTATAGATTGACCGCGAGAGGGCCTAGCGAAGTATTAAGTACAAAATTTGAAGTGTTAAGCACGCGAGTTATCAGATTAAAAGAAGTTAATAATAAAAGAGATGAGACTAAGATTTGTCTGCGCGCGGATGCGCAGCGCTAATAAGTTAATTTAAGTATATATAAATAGAATTGGGCGTCAAGGTACGTGATAAGAAAGTGAGATAAGAGGTTTTTAAAAATAACATGCTTGCGCATGAGCCGGAGTTAAACATGGCTGAGTGGAAAGCGATGCGTGTGGCTGCTGATCTAGGTGCATTAACATGTAAACAACCTTGCGAGGCAAGTAATTAGGTTGTTTATCATTGATATAGCGTGCGCGGTCACTACCTGCGCTTGAGGGAGCGGTAAGTAATTCTATGGCAGAGCATAGTTACGAAATACCGCAGTTAAATGTAAGAGTACTACCCTAATCTATTTTATAAAAAACGTTAACCTGTCTGTTCGCGATCCAAGTATAATGATCTCTAAGCAGGGAACAGACGGTCGAAAATAGAGAGCACACGCATAATATATAAGAAATAAGAGATAACTGGTTTTATTAACTCTGCGACCAGTTGATTTTTAGCAAGCACTCGAGTAGTATGATATGAATGTTGTGAGTTGTGATGGTGGTTTGTGTAGTTGTATGCCAGATGTGGTATTTCTTCGACACACAGTACCTAAATTTAACTCTCCGTATGTTACAGTGCTATTAAATTAACAAGTAGGACACAAGAAATAATAGTGTTGTGTATCTCCCAGTAATGTTCGAATGTAAAATTAATTAAAAGACCGCGTTGAAGTTAAAATAAATAGTAAAATTTGGGTATAGGAAAAAAAATGTCAGTGTGTTTACCGAGATAATGATAAACTGATTTTGATGAAAGATCTAAATAGTGGTTCAGATATTTTAAAAATATAGAAATATCGTTGCTTTTCTATAAAATTGTAGGTATTTCAAATACGTTATTTAAAAATGATTTGAATCGTTAGAATTTCAAATTCAGTGGTTGGCAGTCACTAAATTTAAAATAACTGTTTCACTTGAAGCAGCGGTGAACAATATTAGTGAAAGTATAATTGGCGTCAGTTACGGTTTAAATTTAACTTGATGAAAACTAGTAGGTAGAATTTGAATTGAACCGTTAACGTATTTGAATTTAGTTAATGCAACAATATTTAGTTAACTTTAGGGTATAGATTGAAATTGTCGTTGAGATTTGAATTTTAAAACGCCGTCCGTTTCAACTGTGGCAAGTGACAGTTGAAATTCAAATAGGCCGTTGACGAGAAAGTGGTCAAAGGTCGGCAGAGTATTTGAATTTAAAGATAACGGTAAAGCAGTTTAAAAATTAGTGTTATTAAAGGAAAAAAAAGAACTATTAAATGAACCACTTAAGGGATCTCGGTAACTGAAACACTGGTTATGCCTATTATTCGCCTCTTACGAATTCCTAGACGGGGAATGGCGTTATTCTAAGCCCCGACCACCATACAGGGGGCGAGAAAAACAGGGTACTTACTGCGAGATACACAGAACACACAAGATACACAATAAATTTTTGCACAATCACTGCAATTCTAGGCAAGAAAAACGTAACAATCAGAACCTCTCAAAAAAAAACCCACGGGCGCCACTGTCAAGGGCAGACCTCTTGAGGGGAGGTTTGACCTTAAAGGAGGCCTAGTAAGTTATTCTTTGAGTAAAACAATAAGACTTTTTAACAATTTTTTAATTAAAAATTGAACACAAAAAATAACAGGCCTAATTTGACAAAATTAAAAGTGAAAGTATCACGAGAATCTCAGGTAGTAAGTTCAAGCGATTTTATTGAGAGGTGGTTCTGATTATTCGGTCTCTCTGGCCTACACTTCCCTGGAGTCGGAGAGAAGAACCCGGAGCGAAGAGGCTGGCCACAGCAGGGGGCCTGGTCCAGCTGAGTGGTCGTCGGTGCCGAGGTCAAAAGGGGCCTTAGGGCGGCAGGACGAGCAGCCTGGACAAGTGTTCCACGCCGGAACGATCAGGGTCTTGGACGAGCCAGGAAGGATGTGCAGTACTCCGGAAGTTAGGGCCGTCAGGGCTTAGTGTCAGGTTAGGGCGTAAAGGAGCCGCCTGAGCCGTGAGAGCTGTAGCCGAACGGAGCTTTGAAAGTTGTAGCCGTGCAGAGCGGAGAAAGCTGTAGTCGTACGGAGCTTGTAAGCCGTACGAAGGTTTGTAAGCCGTACAAAGGTTGTAAGCCGTACGAAGGTGTAAGCCGTACGAAGGTGTAAGCCGTACGAAGGTGCCCAAGTCTGGGCGTATGGAGCTTTCGAGGGAGCTGTTTAGTGTAGTCTGAGCTGTTGAATCTGTGTCTTACAGCTGTGCTTCAGCTTTTAAGGGCGAGAATATTACAGTTAGAATTCCCCGGTCACAGCTGATCGACAGCACCCCCCTTGGCCGACAAAAACGGTCAAGGGTGAGTTGGTTATAGATATATTTAGTCGTACAAACTCGTGTAGTAAATGAGTGTAATAAAATGCCTACTTTTATAAAATAAATAAGTAAATAATAAATAAATATTAAATACATATTATTACGTAAATAAATGAGTCAAGAGAAAACTACGGTGGCGACCTCTAGAGTTCGTCCGCCATTCTGCTCAGAGATCCCTTATTGAAGTAAGCGCCATCTAGCTTACACTGAGCTAACTAAGATGTCAGCGATCGCCTATGTGCATCGTGACAAATGTGAGCTCTATAATAAGAATAGTTCGAACTAGTTAGGCTCAGCGTTAAAAAGATTAAACCGGTGTGTTTTAATAATGATTCTTTGTGTGAATAGACATTATCTGATTGGTACTGTGCAGTGTATACTAATTTCCAATCAATTCAATTCACGAGTTTGATTTGCGGGCTTTTGACGAGTACGTTCTATGTTCTAATTATTTGCTCCTGTCAATGGCCCCACCCGGCATAAACTAGTCTTAGGGGCTGTTTCACCATCCATTGATTAGTGTTAACTGACGGTTAAATGTGATGCCGTCTCCGTCTATTCGAACAAAAAAAAAGAGGCGGCAACACACCTAACCACCAGTTAACACTAATCAATGGATGGTGAAACAGCCCCTTATACTCCAAAATTAGACATTCAATTTACGTATCGTGCCGTCCGTACGAGATGGACGGATGACCTGGTTAAAGTCGCGGGTTCACGGCGGATGGAAGTCGCCTCCAACCGAAGCAACTGGAGGTCTATGTGGAAGGCCTATGACCAACAGTGGACGTTCTACGGCTGAGATGATGATGATTATAATGATTATGACGTTCCGCTCACGCTAATAGTATTTAACAGGCGACCGAGAGACATGTTATTATAAAAACTTATAATTTCGAACTGTAAAGACGTCAAAGCTTCGAAATTTTCCAGGAGTCTATAATGACGCCGCGCTCGCGCAAGCCGCTGATCATAACGTGCGAGCAGCGCGACTTGCCCGAGCAAAAGGCGAGCGTAGAAGCCGACGCCTACCAGTCCATGTCGCTCAAGAACGACAGCGACTTCGTGTCGTCCGACGACGAGACGCGGTCCACTGCGTCGTGCGATAGGTGAGAAACATTGCAAGCTTCCGCAAAACTAATATTAAGAGCAAGAGCAATAAGTAATTAAGGGTCATTTTCAACCGTGTCATTTTCGTGGTCACATTTTTTATGAATTTGATTACATTTTCGATTATTTTTTAGACGTCCTGTACTGCTACTATCTAGAAACTGTAACAAAATCTTCCACCATGTCAACAAAGATGTGCCCACGAAAATCGTACGGGAGTAAACACTCGACTTATACAGCGTGTTGTAGTAATACATGAAGTAATGGTTGACTGGTAGAGATCCCTTAAAGGGATAAGTCCGCCTTTGTACAAGTATCTTGAAGTTTGTCAATTGTATTTTGTTAATTTTCTTTTGTACAATAAAGAGTTTACATACATACATACATACATACATTTGTTGCATAGACGTAGTTATTGTAACGTCGCGGGTGATCGAAGTAATTGTTTACTTCAGGCGAAATAGTGTCGACATTAGTTCTACAAGGACATAACAAACAATGATAAAATGTCTATTCCTCTTTTTATTAGTTCTGTGGTTTACGTGTACCTTTGCTCTAAATTACCACAATTTAGCCTTTTCGATCGTCCACGTACCATGCCGTAAAAACTTCGTTTTTCAGGTCTGCAAAAACTTCACTACCTCGTTCTAGAACTTTCGAAGGACGCTCCTTATCCGCTGGCGACGTTAGCCCTCTCCGCTCCGAAAACACTCGCTTCATACTGAGCCACGAACGACCTAATCTCATAGAACAAGACCTGAACACAACACTGTGCGACGTCATCCCCAAAATAACCGAAAATCTCATTCTAGAACGAACGAGATCGCTCTCAGAACCGTTCCGTGAGTATTTACTCAGCAGATCCGTTCTAACCGCGACCCCTGTTGACCTTTCCATTTTAAACAATTCCAAAGAAACAGAGGATATATCTGAGTCACTTCTTTACTGCTTAGACGGCAATATGCCGTGTGATCTCACATCTTCCATCGGCAATTTAGCGGTTGATAGTGTTTCATTAAGATCGCCATTAAGAAATGTTAATGTAGACAGTCCTAGTCGCAAACGCGGTGCAGGCTCTCTTATTAAAGACGAGGAATCGGGTGCTAAAAAATCAATGGTACAGAAAGAGAATGTCTGCAAACCAGTTACAGTATATGAAATAAGAGAGACTGATCTTTAGTATGATTAAAATATAAACACAAGTGCCTTATGGAAGTTATAAAAAAAAACGCTTTAAGTATACTGAGCGGCAAAAAATCTGGCCCTCAAATGTATGCAGAAATTGGTAATTTTGTATGTAGAGTGGGCCAATTTTTGTGCTGTTAAGTATATAATGGGTATTCAGCGCGTTATGTTCAATTTAATGTAGAATTTTTTCTATCAATCACTCTTATTAGTTTGAAACAGTTCGGTACTTGAACTTGGAAATCTTTTAATAAGTTTCTTTTAGTGAATATTTAATTTTCTTCATTTCTTCTCTTTATTTATGGGCTGTTTCACCATCCATTTATTAGTGTTAATTGACGGTTAAATGTGATGCCATCTCCGTCTATTCGAAAAAAAATAGAGACGGCATCACATTTAACCGTCAGTTAACACTAATGAATGGTTGGTGAAACAGCCCCTTAGTCTATTATCTTCCACCCAACATGGACTTTTTTGTTGACATTTTTATTATTTTGAAATACACATTTCATATAGCGAAACTAGCAAATTTATTGATGTAACTTTTAATATCTTCTTGTAATCTTAGTTACTGATAAAAATGCCAAAATTATGATTTAAGATGTTCAATGTGATTATTATTTTTATAAATATTTAAGCGCCTATAGTGCAGTGGCTTATGAACAGATATAAGGACAATTGAAATTGTTGCGATTCATTTGTTAATTTTGTTTTGTATAAAATACCTACCCTAAATAATGGTGTAAGTAAATTTTAAACATAAATAGTGTTGTCGTTTGATGTTTACTTATAAAATTGACTTAAAATGTTTTTAGTCATCTGTATTTGTATGGGACCACGCGGCACACTTGTTAGAAAATCATCATCATCATCATCTCAGCCGTAGAACGTCCACTGTTGGACATAGGCCTCCCACCTCCAGTTGCTTCGGTTGGCAGCGGCCTGCATCCACCGTGAACCCGCGGCTTTAACCAGGCCATCCGTCCATCTCGTTGGTGGACGTCGTGGTTGGTGGTGTTCGAAAATAAATAGGCAAAACAATGAGGAAGTACTAAGTTTGCCTAAGTATTTAATTATAATTATGTATGTAGTGCCATCCACGAATGATTTTGTCAAAATTAACAATGAGGGTTTTCACAGAGGTGGAATATCGCTAGATGGCGTTTGTATCGTGAGGTCCGTTTGACGTTTGGCGTTTGCTCGTGATTGGTTAAATAACTAAATGAGCCAATCGCGAGCAAACGTCAAACGGGATTCGATTTGTAGCATTCGAAGATGGCGGATGTAGACAATATCTAATTTTGCTATTTCTGTTTCTTTGGCTAGTTGAAGTATAATTTTAATAGTGTTTTATGCGGCGATTAACATTAACAGTGAACAGTGATCCCAAAATTCTATATTGCTCTCGTGTCTAACATTTTTTAATGCGCAAGTGGTCTCCACGTGGTTTCTGGAATTTTACTATCAAGTTGCAAAAACTACAATCACCGTACAACGTCCCTCTCAAAGAGAGTTTACCTTGACACTGGCGAAATTGTCCTATTAATTAGGACAGAAAAGGACCTGACGATACTAACGCCATCTAGCGATATTTCGCCTGTTTGTGTCTGTCATTAATGATAAGAACCACGGCACCTACCAACCAAAATGATACAACTTTTGTGTTATGTTACCACATCGCAACACAATTTAATATTATACGTAAATATAATTTAAATATTTAAATGAAAAGCTTGTTTCATTATTGATGATAAATCCCTACTAATATTATAAATGTGAAAGTTAGTATGTTTGTTTATTTGTTTGTTACGTTTAGGCACTTGTCTCACCAACGGCGAGCGAAAAGCGAAAGCGAAGCGAGATTTCTAGTATGACAAATTTGACACCCGTTGTCGACAATAGCGATAATTTTTTTATACTAAATCACTTCTCGCTACTTGCCAACGGTGGGATAAGTGCCCTACAGTACTCAACCAATCATGACGGAATACGGTATTTGACTATTTTGTATATGTTTTATAAATTAAAAGTACACAACGCCTGTTATCGAATAGAAAAACAATTTTAAGCTACCTTTACAAATAACAAAGTTATAAAGGTTTGAAATTCAAGATAAGACAGAGAAAGACATACTGGCATGTGACGTCACACGCCAGTACCGCCATACTTGCTGCATAGAGAAAAGCGTTTGAGACAGAGACAGGCATATAGATTTTTCAAAAAATCACCATAAATTAAAAAAATTAAAAAAATTTAAATTGTTTATTTCAATAAAAAAAAGCATAATTACTTTATTAACCTTAGCTTCTAATCTTAAATTAAAAAGATTTTTTGAGTTAAGGAGTCTCTAAACGGAGCATAAATAAATAAAACGCAACAAGCTCGGACGCGACACCCGTCGGAACCATGTCGAATCCAATTTTCAACTGATTTAAATTTTCTCTTCGCTAAACACTATCTGTATATCTATATTTTCATAATAATATTAAGATATGGCAAAATCAGGAGTTGTCAAATACCGTATTTGGTATGGAGATAGTTTGAGATTGAAACTGAATTATGTGCAAAATAAACAAAGGAACTTAGAGTACATTTTATTACCAGGACTATTACATTAGTTGTCAGGTTAAGTCAAAAAGCAACAATTAAGCCTACTGCCATCAAAATGCCTATGGTCACAGTACAGAAGAGTTTGCAGCAGAATCGGTAGAAGCAGTTTTGCAGATTATGGTGGGATCGTGCCCGCGGCTCTTCGAAATCATAATATTCATAATATTCAGGCCTGTAAAAAATTAGTTCTTTTAAACACTACGTGACAGTGGCGGATTTATGTTTTTTAGGAGTGTAGGCCACTTTATATCCGCCGCCCTATGTAACTTTCTAAAATAATTTTCTCGTTGAAATCTGCCGCCCCTAGGCCGCGGCCTATACGGCCTATTGACAAATCCAGGACTGCTACATGAGCAGCTAAACTATTTTTTTATATCAGCCACAAAAGAGGAGGGAAGGCCACTAAGGCAAAAAAGGCTTTTAGAGTGTTGGATTTTTTTTTTATAGTGGGTGACTGGGAAGACCTGGTAGAAGCCGCGAAAGATCGAGACAGATGGAACTCTTCTCAATCCCTCATTAGGGTATAAGGTATAATAGAAACACATCATTATCAATCATAGTGGGGGGAAGGAACTAGTTCTGGAGGCCATGCCATGATTAACATCAGGTCATTGAGCTAGTGCAATAAGTATGGCAGTGACTTACCGATCCTTACTAATATTTGTCTTGAGGGAAGGATCAGACTTGACAGAGGAGTTTGTCTTAAGGGAGGTGTTGGACTTCACCACCCACGTTATGGCCCGTGTACCTCTTGTACTCCTAGTACTGGGCATGGTGGACCAAGACGCACTGTGATCCACTCTGCTCCAGTCCTTTCATATCTGCATGACTTTGCTGTGGCTTTTCGCCACAATTTCTGCAAGTAACAGCTGACAGATAGTGATTTTTCGGTTTCTTACAAAAGATAAAAAGTGCATGAGCGGCTATGGAGCTGAAAATACCTAATCTACAAACAGGTAGCAAGAAGATGGAACCATTTTGAGTTTTTTTGTTTATTATTGCTTTTTTTTTGTCCCACGTTGTCACGTCGTTGCTTTCTTCAAGCTCTACAAATAATTGCTCATCTTTTCTTTTACTGCTATAAGCTATATTTTGTTAATGCACATATGCTTGGATTCACGCTCGCTATCTATTTTTATTGTCATTTTTAGGGTTCCGTAGCCAAAACGGCAAAAACGGAACCCTTATAGTTTCGCCATGTCTGTCTGTCTGTCTGTCTGTCCGTCCGCGGCTTTGCTCAGTGACTATCAATGCTAGAAAGCTATAATTTTGCACGACGTTTATATATATGTATATATTTGTAAACTATGCCGACAGTGGTACAATAAAAATTCAATTTTTTTTTTACCTCCCATAGACGTAAAGTGGGTGGGTTTTTTTTTTCTCATCGAACGTTGTAGTGTGGGATATCATTGGATAGGTCTTTTAAAACCATTCGGGGGTTGGTTAAACGATTTTTCGTTTCAATTATTTGTTTGCAAAATATTCAACTTTAAAGTGCAAGTTTTCATTAAAATCGAGCGTCCCCTTACAAGGAAACTTACAAGGAAAAGTATAACGGTTAAGTTTTGGAGAAACTAAGGGTTCCTTGGCCACAGAACTCCAAAAAGAACTTACATTTCTAGTTTTGGCTTAATTCAGAAGAGCACGATAAGACCCAATCCCAGTAAAGCGGCAAGCGTCACGTAGCAGAACACCCTACAGCAGAATTTGTAGCAGCAGTCAGGCAGTGGACATGTTTCAGACCTTTGCCGTCTTCGCATATACTTGTCCAATTTACCGCTGTAACAAAAGAAAACAAATACTTTGCGGACAAGTTTGAGTAGATTAAATTCTCGTGTCGCACATCCGCGCCAATCCACACTGTCTACAATGTTGTGTTAATAGTGAATTTAATTTTGCCACACTAACTCGTTTTGGGTCTATATCGACTGGTAGAAAATTGTTAGTCATAATGTAATTATGATTGGTTATTTGGAGTCTTTTTGTATTTTTTATTTCAACTCCAAATTTGTTACTTTTACGGGTATCCCGTGAAACCATATCGAAAATACAAACTGAGACATGGATGCACAGAAAAACCAGAAAAAGAGACCAGCGCTGGGAATCGAACCCAGGTCCTCAGCAATCCGTGCTGCGTGCTATAACCCCTACACCACCGCTGGACAGGAATTTAGACACACATAAACCCTGAGGACCCTGAGGACCTGGGTTCGATTCCCAGCGCTGGTCTCTTTTTCTGGTTTTTCTGTGCATCCATGTCTCAGTTTGTATTTTCGAGATGTCATAATGTAATGTTTGTCATAATATAATGTTTGTCATAAGTACCTAATTCTTTTTTTCTCTGAAACCATTTATTATTCAGAATTGTTATAAAACAAACCTAACCATGAAAAATTTACGGTTTCAGCGGGAAAAAAAAATTTATGAGTAACAATAATTTTATGACAAACATTACATTTTTTTTTATGTAGCCTGTATTATGCCCCACTGCTAGACAAAGGCCTCCCCTTTTCTCCGCCACTCTTCCTGTCCTGGGTATGCACCTGCCAATCGAGCTGAAAAGCGCTCAGGTCGTCCCGCCACCTCTTGGGTCTGCCTCTGCTCCATGCCCATCCCTCGGATCCCATTCGGTTACAATTCGTGCCCAACACGTTATGACAAACATTACATTATGACTTATAAAATTATGGCAAAAGGATCCCACTCGTTTTGCCTCGCCGGTGGAAGGCACCTTTAGGCCCGATACGTTCCATCTTCAGTAATGTTTAGGAGTGGTGTGGGGGGGCCTCTAAAATCTAAACCAGTGGGTGCAAAAATTTGAAAAAATTCAGGATGGTAGTAAGTATATCAAACTTTCAAGGAAAACTATAACGGCTAAGTTTATGCTTGAGAATTATTAGTAGTTTATGAGTAAATAGCAGCCTAAGGTATAAAATATACCTAAACTTGGAAGATTCCGTATAAAATACGAAATCCTTAGAAAAATATTACTTAAGTTTTTCGTAATGGCTACGGAACCCTACTTTGGGCGTGTCCGACACGCTCTTGGCCGTTTTTTTTTACTTAAATTAGTATCTTACCAACACGGGTCGAATTGCCCCGGCAAACGTAATACGTCGGAGCCACATAGTTTTGGCAGTGGTAGCGACCTGAAGCCGGATCTGCAGAAAGATCGCCGAAATGAACATGAATTGCCAGTTAAACATTTCGAGAACAAGCGAAGAACATAGTCATCTGGTATGAGTCCCCTTTGCCTGCGGGGAGAACAAACTATTCGAGTCTTTGTTTTTACAGACGCAAAACATGTTCCCAGGATCGCTGCGGACCCGGCTTGATGCAGGCTGGTGAGGACTTACCAGTAGTTACAGGTCGAGTCTGATGTGCAAGGTCGCATGCCGATGCAGTTAGATTAAACCTTGCCTAGTTTTATTTTCCTCAATTGCTTGAGTTGGCTTGGATTCTTTGGATCCAGCTCTACAAGCATTTCTGAAACTGATGGCTGACAGCATGTGTTTCCTTTGCTCTTCTGTGAAAAAAAAACTAGGTTAAATCAGAAGGGCTACTACGAAATTCAAAAATCGAAGTTCGTATCGTACCGTCCCGCTGACGCTAATATTATTTCATACGAGAGTGAGAGGGACGGTACGATAAGGGCCTTTAGGGACAGGAAGTGTCCTAACCCGTTGTTATGATCAATCTCCTAACTTGAAAATGGCTAACTAAGGAAAACACTGCAATGCCAAGTCCAATAACCGTTGTTAAGATGCTTAGGCCTGATAGTAAAGTTTATTTTTCCTATTTACGAGTCTCACCTAATCTATAGCGTCTAGTATGTCGGCTATTTATTTTTCTCAGCTGCTACTTGTAGCGCACAAAATGCAAAAAAGACGCCTAGGAGAGCAGCATCCCGAGTTACTGTATAACTTATACCAAAGAGTTCGTCGTCCTTCTTTTTAGTCATCGTATGGAATATTTTTAATAGGTATACTATAAGTTTGTGTAAAGTATCAGTGCATGGTGTCAATGCTTATTTTGTTGTGAATTAAATTTAGATACAAGTTTACGTGCTACATTGTATGAAAACTGAGTGTCAAGTGTGACTGGTCACGTCACTTGACTTTTTCTATGAGAGTTGATAGATTTCGTGGACTTGAAGGTTTTATTATGAAGTAAAGAATTAACCCTTCGTCTGGCATCCACCATTTTGCACATTTTGGCTTATATATCTGGCGAATTCTAGCAACGGGAGGGCAAAAAAATGTCTTCATCTGGCAGCCTCCATTTAAGATATTTTGTTTTGGCTCATCTGGCAGGGTTCCAACTAGGCACTTAGTTCTAGCTTAAGCTTTTTAGAAAAACTGCAATTAAACTGCTTTTTTGTATGAAACCTATGAAAATTTGTTATATTTTTCGAATCACGGCAAAATACTCTATCAGATTCTATACAGATATTATGTTTAGGCTGTAAAATAAAATAACATTCCACGTCAAACATAGAGATAAAGAAAATTTCCCAATTTTGGTATAAAACTTCCTTAATTAATAAATACTTAACACATTTTTTTGTTCACATTTGCATTTTATTAACAATAATATACTATGTTTTTAAATAGTATGTTTTCACATAGACTGAAAAAAAAACACATAACCCTATACATTTTTTTATCAGTAGAAGGTTTACAAAAAAATCGGTCCTAACGGGAGCCCCGCGCATGTGAACATGGTGTCGTGTGGCTTCGTCGCCGTATAAGTATCCGGTGCGTGTTACACACATTCGTTGTAAGCCATACAAAACCGCAACTCCGGCAAAAAAAAAACGGTCCGTTGTCCGCTAAAAACAACGGACGTCTACAAGCGGAATTACTGTTAAAAAAAAATTTTTGTAATGAGTGTGTTCTTTGATTCCGTTGACTTATAAATTTGATTTTAGTACAAAACTTTTGGAAGAGTATCGATATCGATAAAAAATATTCAAACTCTACGCCGTAAGTGCTCAAGTTCACAGATACAATATATTTTTATTTTACACATAATTATTTACAAATAAAGCCATATTATGAAATAGACTGTTTACCGCTTCATATTAGCATATTCATAAGTACCTATTTGAGAATACATTCAATGAAAATAAGAGCTATGAAAATGGTACTTGTAGAATCATATAAATAATAAAAAAATTAACTGTGTAAATTTGTGTGGTTAATTTACCTGTGAAATGCATGTTTATTTGGGTTATTGCAGTAGGTTGTATCACAACTCAACACAGAACACGACACCATTCTGGAATCCTACCGTTTTATGCAAAAAATCAAAAGGATTGCAGAAAAAACACAAAACAAATACGACGAAAAATTTGACAGGAGGCTAAAGGAGGCTAACTGATTCAAAACGGGTCAGGCTGTTATTTTGATTTAATCTCTTTCCCACACATAGCTTATGCCGTAGGGATCGGTTTCTTCACTCGCACCACTTGGTCTATTTACGCTAGTAATAATTGGTTTATGGAATCATCTATTTTTACTGTTTTGTTTAAATGTATCAATAAGTTTTAACTAGTCCAAAATAAAACGAGAGCAGGGCAGAGCAATGAGGATCTGGTAGATAACCCAACATCCCTAAGGAGTGTAATCCTTTTCAAACTTTACTGTTTGTTGTAATATAATTCCCTGGAGAAAACCCACTACTTGTTAGGGGCAGGGACGACTTTAGGGTCGCCTATAGAAAGTCTAGACAAAGATAACCTGATTAGTAGTCTAGTGCTGAGTTTATGAATAGATGGCCTTGGTGAAATGTGGGCACAATATTTTCAATTCATGCGGGCTTCGTAAAAGGCCACATTTGACCTTGGAATATAGTTTGGTAGTTATAATGGTCTAGAAGTTTTTGTACGTATAAGATTTATGAAAAATCAAGTGTAGGTTGTACCTATAGAGAGAAAGGTCTCTAGAAGTGACCATAAACCTCTCATTAGTTCAGTCATATCTAATGTAGGGAAGAGCCACAAACCTCCAGGCAGATGTTATGCTTGGGAACTGAAGTCCGAATGACGAGCGTCAGAAGTTGTGTTTATGCGTCAGAGTTGAGAAACTTCGATAGCGCGATGAAGGATGTTGGAGTTTCTATATTTGCTCACTGGATTTAATGCAATTCACATTCACATGTCATAACAAACATCACATAAAATATGTACCTTCAAAACAAACATATTATTATGTAGAAAACCCGTAGGGGTGCAGCAACATTTCAAAACCACAAGTTATTCTGTAGCAGATTTAATTAAAGTACCAGAGCCCGTACTTTTGGTGCTGATGACATCAATTTGACGTCACGCTGCATATAGGATGATTCCAATTAGTGTTTCGTCATAATTAATAATTTGTCAAACTGTCAAGTAATCAGTACAGGACGCCAAGTAATTTTCGGAAATTCTCGCGGGAATTTAACAAAATCCAGGAATTTCTATTCAACATACATGTCAATATATATACATGCACTTCATATTATTATGGCTTCGCACGCGTAAGTCTTTAGATACAGCAGTTGAATTGAAATTCCGAGATTTTGCAAAATACCCTTGGGAATTCCCGAAAATTACTTAGACGTCCTGTACTGATTATTTGACAGTTTAACAAATGATTAATTACGACAATACTACTTGGAATCATCCTATATGCAGCGTGACGTCAAATTGATGCCATCGGAATCAAATGTACGGGCTCTACAAGTACCTACATACTCGTACAATAGGTACTTTGAAATTATATTTGATACTATATTTGAACTTCTCTTATCTTTTACTAACTTCAAAACACACCATAACAGTTGCCCTTGTAGATGTCTAAGTCATTAAGTCGCTGATAACTGAGTGATATGATAACCAATTAACTGCTATTTGTTTGGCTATAGCCAATTTAAGATATTATTTATAGACTTCCGTGCCTAAAGAGTGCTTGGGAATTACTAATGAATAGGTACTAAGTAGTTAACGTTTTTACTCATGTTATTTATTATTGTACTGAAATAGATTCAGACTTTACATGGTATCACGAACTTCAATTTAATCCAGTTAATCCGACCACTATATTCAAAATATACAAAGTGCAATCCGTAAAATCAGTAAAAGTATACATGAGTTAGGAAACCGACCGATCCTATTTTAAGTCAAGTCCTAAAAATATCGTGTAATGTGTGTACGCTGTGTAAAGGTGCAGGCTGAGGCATAGTCCTCACCTCACATGCTAATCCTGAACCTTTTGCCTCATAGGCTCATAGCTGAGCATGTACCTTCTCATTAATATGTTTTTATGGGCAATAAATGTTTTCTCTTTCTTTCTTTTCTTTCTTTAAATAAGTTTCTGTTAAAATTTTCATTTTTAATACAAGTTTTTGCTGACTGTACTGCATTGTCATCCAACTTACATGACATGTCATTGTGTATACCGAATTTCAAGTCAATCCGACAGCTGTAAATGGGTCAAAATGAACTTGCAAGATACAATACCATGACTCTTTATTGTAGTACAAATAAAGTAAGCGATACAGAAACATTTGAAACGCCAAGAATAGGTACTTAACACACAGGGCAATTTAGTTAAAAACTTGTAAAAAACCTTGCAATTGCAAACACGTAGGACATATTCATCAGCTTCTTGTTCAAAACTAAATAAACTAGGCTGGCTGAAGTTGGCCTGAAAATAGTTCGCAGAAAGTTGACGTTTCAGTTTAGATTGGTCAACCACGCCTCAGAGGAATATTAGCCGTGTAGCCGTACGGAATGAGTTTGGACTGGACGCACTGCAAACGACAACTTTTGACCGAAACTTCTTTATTTGAAACGAAATAAAGTTAAGCTTTGTCGTGGCCAACGCCTGGGGCCTTTAGATTGTATTGCGAAAATGTTTGACTGTCGGGGCACAGTACAAAAAAGGAGCAGTATACCGTCTCGGCAGCGTCCTTGATACCTATATGTAATTACCTACACTGGTTCGGTACACAAACGTGCGATAAGGCTGCCTGCTCTACTAACTGTCATTCTTCAGTCATGTATTTGATTTGATTATGTCACATGAAATTTAAAGTAGGGAAAGGATTAGGAGCTTTAGGAAATTATGGAAGGGATGGACTAAGTAGTGTTTAAGAAAAATGCATTTTACGTTATTTTAATAAACCAAAAAACGTATAATGTTTTAAACGGTTTTATTTGGCTTCATCACTATGTATATTTGTTACCTACAAATTAGCTACGGAGAGAAGTACGAGTATTTGCGTGCGCCTCTACTTGGATGTGCGAAAAGCTTTATTGTTGAGTTTAAAAGTATAAAAAAGTCGCTTTCGGATAAATTACTTTATTGCGTTTTTATTATATTAAGGAGCTGTTTCACCATCCATTGATTAGTGTTAACTGGCGGTTAGGTGTGATGCCGTCTCTATTTGTTTTGTTCGAATAGACGGAGACGGCATCACATTTAACCGTCGGTTAACGCTAATCAATGGATGGTGAAACAGCCCCTAAATTAGATGAATTTAAACATCCGTCCACCGAACAATTACTGTTTATAATCGTTGTGACATAATAAATGCGCGCGAGTCCGTGCCTAACCGCGGAGCACTCGCGACTAAGAATTCGAGAGAAATTGCGAGAATTCGTGGCGCGTAGGATAACTCGCGTTGCGGCCGTTTGTATAAAGACGGCATACTGCTCCTTTGTTGTACTGTGATCGGGGGCTTTGCGTGAAAAATGTTACGTTTAAATTTCAGACTGGTTATTGTTGGTGAAATACCTACCCCGTCAAACACTGAATGTAAAGAGCAGAAATTTATGTTTCACGAATCAAGATAATTAGTAGTTCAATTCGTTTCATGTCAGCCGAAAGACGTCCTCTGCTGGACATAGGCTTCCCCCAATACGTGGAAAGAGACCCGACGGATTAGCCCTTATTCTCTGGCAAATGGGTCGGCCATTTATCTGGGATGCCACTTGTGTGGATACCCTCGCGCCCATTTAGCCTCTTCATCTATCAAGGCGGGCGGAGCAGCAGCGCAGGCTGAGACAGCAAAACGCCGCAAATATACAGAGCTCTTAAAATACTTACATATTTGCGGCTTTTGTGTTGAAACTTTGGGTCCGTGGAGTTCGGACGCTCACAAACTCTTTGGTGAAATAAAAAAAATACTAATGACCATAGGGCTGGTGCATTTCTCGCCCAATGTATTGGGATCACGATCCAGCGCGGAAATGCAGCCAGCCTCATGGGCACTCTTCCGCAGGGTCAAGACTTGGGGGAATTGTGTATATAGTTATTTTTAGGATAGTTTAGTATAAGTACCTACTTCAATTGTACCTTTACAATAATGCGTTTGTTTATATCTATAAATCATTACGAGGATAGGCCCTTATACCTACTACGAAGTGCCAAATTCTAACTTCGTATCTTGCCGTCCCGCTGACGCTAATATTATTTAATACGAGAGTGAAAGGGACGGTACGATACCCAAACAAAAGAAGAAGAAACAAAGAAGTTTGAAACATCAGTAACTATTTAAACCATCACGTAGACGTATGCATACATAACTATAACCTTAGTTTTAATGCTTGTTGTTGTTCAGATCCGGTTTTATTGTTACTGATATTCACGGCTATTATCACTACTTTAATGATAAACTTTGTGTCACTTGACTGTAGTTGAATCTAAACAAGCTAGCATTGGCATAGTCAATTATTTCCTGGTAACTATGTTTATTACGTAAGCTACTTATTGCGAATGGACTCGATGAAACTATAAATATGTAGATATCTAGAAGTGGCACTGTTTGTAATGTGTGACAATGGGTGTCACTATTTACCGGACGTACAATACCGACACGAAATTTTTAGTGACACGCCCACGCCCATAGAAACTCTTGTCAGTTTATAATGAAATATCGGGTCGGTTTTTACATGTCGGTATTATTCGTGCCGGTAAATAGTGTCACCCGCCGCAAGAGGAGCGGTCGCCTAGGCGCCAGAAGGCAAGAAGCGCCATTTGTCCAGTTCATCATCATTATCAGCCTACAGCCGTCCACTGCTGGACGTAGGCCTCTTCCATGGCGTGCCACAACACTCTTGATCCCCTCCATTTGCCCAGTTGCCAGTGGAAAATAAAATTATGATTAATGGGCACCTACTCTGCTCAAGGTCTTGATAGGAGCAGGTACCTATAACAAGATGGTCTGCACCGCTTCCGCGCATCTCAGTCATAGTTTTATTTTGCACTGAAAACTGGCGCTCCTTGCCATCTGGCGCTTAAAGCGATCCCTCTTGTTGCTCTACCCTAAGACCGGCGCTGACGTTACTAAGTACTACATGAAGGGTCCACGAAAAGAACGTGTCTAGTCACCTAAGCAACTTTTTGAGTTATAGCGGTTTGAAAGTTAGTCATCACGAACAATTACTATGGTTACCATTTATTTAAAAGATAAAAAAATAGATTTTATATTGCTTTCAGATTATTTAATTCAATAGTAAGTCATAGTACTTTGTGAGCACTATATTTTAAGATTAAAATCTCAATTAAAAAAAAAAGTGACTAGGCATGTTCTTTTCGTGGACCTTTCACATACAACAGATCATTTACTTAAGTAGGGGAGACCGAGGAGAGTTGTGACAGAAGAGAGTAGTGACAACGTCGATTTCTTGGAACTTATTAACTGCTAGCGAGCTCCCAATAGCGCGCGTTTTTTTGTTCAAGTCTCAAACTATCAAACGCGTGCTACTGCGAGCTCGATTTACGAGTAGTTAGTAAGTTCTTAAAAATCGGCGTTGTCACTACTCGAATCTCCTCTGTCACAACTCTCCTCGGTCTCCCCTAGTATAGGTAATTTATTGAACTGAAACAATCTAAGTACTTAAGTTTTTCACTTATAAAAGTTTGTAAAAACAGTCATCTCCTTATAACTTAAAGACAAGGGAACGGCCACTTTTGATATCAGAAGCGTCCAAAATTACAATTTAAAAAATGTATACGCTTTTAATATCTCCTCGAAATCTTAGTTTCACCATAAATATGTATATATTTATGTATAAGAATATTATGTACATGTCATATAATAAATTAATATAGTATAAATGTTTTTATATGTTTTCAAGTACAATAAAGAGTTATAGGTACAATACAATACAATTTTCTAATTTAATTTCGATTTTTTTGTTTAAAATGAACGGCTGAAAGATTCATCTTATCATGGATCGATTGTACGATTGTAAGCTTTTTGATAATATTGTAATTTTATTTAAATATAAAGCATCTAGAACACATTGAAATAATTAGAAGACTAACGCGCTAGAGACGTAGGTAATCGACTCAGGAAAGGAAAAATACTAAAGCGTCAAAATTTTACTTTTGCGAAATAAATTTTAAAGTTAAATAAAAGTAAAATTCACTTCCCTAAAGTAACATTTTGACGCTTTGGTAGTTTTCCTTCCCACTGTCGTACTATACTCTAACACCACCTCTAAGCTTTCATGTCACAGTGAAATTTCCCAATATATTCTCGAGGCAGTTACTATTAGGGTTCCGTAGCCAAAATGGCAAAAACGGAACCCTTATAGTTTCGCCATGTCTGTCTGTCTGTCTGTCCGTCGGCGGCTTTGCTCAGGGAAAGCTCTAGAAGCTCTAGAAAGCTGTAATTTTACACTAATATATTGAGCTATGCAGACAGAATAGTAGATACAATTAAAAATTCATAAAAAAATTTTTTTACATTACTTCCCATAGGCGTAAAGTGGGGGTGATTTTTTTTCTCAACCATCCTTGTAGTGAGGGTATCGTTGAATAGGTATTTTAAAACCATAAGGGGGTTGCTAAAACGATTTTTCGATTCAGTTGTTTGCAAAATATTCAACTGTAAAGTGCAAATTTTCATTAAAATCGAGCGCCCCCCCCTCTAAAATCTAAACCGGTGGGTGGAAAAATTTGAAAAAATTCAGGATGGTGTTAAGTATATCAAACTTACAAGGAAAACTATAACGGTTAAGTTTTCTTTGAGAATTATTAGTAGTTTAAGAGTAAATAGCAACCTAAGATATAAATTCTACCTAAACTTGGAATATTCCGTACAAAATACGAAATCCTTAGAAAAATATTACTTAACTTTGCGTAATGGCTACGGAACCCTATTTCGGGCGTGTCCGACACGCTCTTGGCCGGTTTGTTACATGCTTTTATTTAGTTTCACCTGTCCCGTTGTGTCTGTATCAAATCTTGCAAGTTAAATTTGACCAACTTCCAGTAGTTGATTGAGTTGAAATTTGGTATACTTATGTAAATTGCGTGACAATACATTAATCTGGTTGTCACATCCTGGTAGTCTGGCCAGGATCGTCTCCGCAGGACGGAACTCTTCAACGGTTAATAGCATCGACTTGAAATTAGGTATGCAAATGTAGTTTAGGTGGCAATACAAGTACAGTCAACAAAAAGTACATTCGGTAAAAAAACTTGTATAAAAAATGAATTTTTTACCAAAAACTTATTATACGGTATACGAAAACCAAAAAGCAAAATATTGTGAAGTTTTTCGTGATTTTTTATTTATTTTGTGTGTGGAAGTGGAGAGCCGCAACTTTACAACGAAAGAGCCGCTATACACGCGCAAGCCGCAGGTTGGTCACCCCTGCCCTAGACTTAATTAATGCAGTTTTTCTGCTCGTATTTTGCGTGTCTGAGGAAATGTGGTTATTACCTGCAATATCTGACTCCATCCTAAAGTATCTAGCAGCAGTACAATCAGTAGTATGTACTTCATGCCTTTTTAAAATTAAGTACCTTAGCAATTTCAAGTTACGACGTATTTCTATCAAACGTGGACACATAACACTAATAACGAGAGTTGCTTTTAGCTTAATTTGGCGCTATTTTTCATGCTATTTCGTGGGGATCAAAGAACACACGTATAACACTCAGGTTTTTTCGAAACGGCGGTAGATTTTTTATCATTTTTAAGTACTTGTTATAGTCTAAATTTAAAATAGGTACATTTTTACTAAAATACATATTAAACAGCTAAGACTCGAGAGCCAAGATATGTATTTTTCATACAAATACCTGCTCTGACCGGGAATTGAATCCCGGACCTCAAGCGAAGCTAAACTACGAATTCAAGTTCTCTACCCACTGAGGTATCCGGTCGTCAATCGACGTTTTATGAGGCTTAATTTCATTTCCGGGTGTCATCACTGGCAACAAACACACAATGTCCAAACGCTTTCTATCGTCTTGAGACACTGCGCTATTTGGACGCACACTCGTAGATAATATCGCATTGCATCCCGGTGTCGAATCGAGCTGGATCACCGAGAACCTCTTACTCGAAGACTTTACCTAATTGGATTGTTTATCACAGGTATACATAATCGTCGACAACTTCGAGTGTACAGTCTCCAATTCCTGTCATAGGTACTCCAATGCATATGGGAGATATTATACTTGTACAATCGGTGCAATCGTTCAGTTGATCAGATAGTTTTTCGAGATAAAGTAGATTACATTGTGGCAGTGTTTAAACTAAAGTGAATTCATAAGTGGTATTTATTAGTTAGAAATGGAATACAACGATATAGCTGCTATCAGTAAGAATAAATGGGTAAGTAAAGATTAACCCCCTTATTCATAAACGACAATCAAACCTATTTGAGTTAAAATGCCGCTAAAATTCGTTTGTCCTTATCTGTCACTTCGACATTTGTATTTGTTAGAAAGGGACAAAGCATTTGTTAGTTAACATAGGCTTGTTAAGTTTTATGAATAAGGGGGTAAAAACCGGCCAAGTGCGAGTCGGACTCGCGTCAGTGTGATGAGTCTATTTTTAGAAGCTTTTTATTTATGTAGCTTGCCCGTTTAAGTTTATTTGGGTCAAATCTCGGAAGCTAAATTTTAACCACTTCCTGTGGACGGATTGACTTGAAATTTGGCATACTTACCTATATAAATCTGGTGACAAGACATCTGATAATCCGGCCAGGATCGTCTCCGCAGGACGGAACTCCTCAACAGTTAATGGTAGCGACTTGAAATTTGGTACGGAAATGTAGTTTGGATGAAAATGCAAATACAGTCAACAAAAAGTGCAGTCAACAAAAAGTGCAGTCAGCAAAAAAGTTGTATTAAAAATGAAATTTTCAAGTTATTAGGACCGGTAGGACGTGTCAGATATTTTAGCACGTTTCGCAGCAGATATTAATGCAGGTGACTGTACTAAACAAAGACAATAAGCTAGGTTCCTTAACTTACATATAATTAGTCTGTCAGTTAGATTTAAAAAAAAGATCAAACGCATGTTTTACTTTAGTTTTTGTTTTGACTTGGTCCCTCCTCTTAGAACGCCTCTTAAGAAAAAAGTTTTGACATAGACCAAAAACGACATAATTCTGGGAAAATTTATTTTCCCTATTTGAATCTCAATATCGCAACCAATTATTATACTTACCCACTATTGGCAAAATTGTCACTTGCAAAAAACAGCTGCGTAATATGCCTGTTTGGTTGATTTTAGTGAAACTTAATGCAATTTATGTAACCT
Organism: Choristoneura fumiferana; assembly: GCF_025370935.1. Taxonomy (NCBI): domain Eukaryota; kingdom Metazoa; phylum Arthropoda; class Insecta; order Lepidoptera; family Tortricidae; genus Choristoneura; species Choristoneura fumiferana. The sequence goes on along the minus strand of NC_133487.1, from coordinate 15,463,160 downwards.
TTTTGTACCCGAAATCAAGCGGAAATAAATTAATTTGAAATTGAGGTACGGAACCTCAAAAGCCTGACAGCTTGACAGTAATAATTAAGCACAAAATGTTCAAATCCGGGTACGCACCTGGAGTTTTTTCGGGTTTTATAAATGTTGCTTAACCCTAAAAAGCAAGCACATTAATGAAGTCCATGTTTTTGTACTAAATAGTTATTTCGTTATTATGTCGTTAATAAATATTATCCACTCGTCAGTTTCTGCAAATAATGTATAATGATCTACAGCGTGATATTGTTTTTCAAAATAAATTATTTCATTAGGTACCCATTTAAGGTTACAAACTTAATCAATAACTGATAATCATATCACTGATAGCTTTTAAATAGAGAAGATTCATAAGCAAGTCAATATGTTCAACGTAGTATTTAACTATCATTTTACTCTAACAAAGGATAAAACCCCACACAACTAGGCAAATTAACAAGAGCCGTAATTCTTAGCGCAGTAATATGTAAATAAAATGCATTACAACTAATAATCTATTTAAATTGCAACATCCCGTATACCTATATGTTATCGCTTACGTCACACGAGTATATTCATTGACATATAAGCCACAATCGCATAGTTTATAACACAGTCAATTATATGAAGTAGGACCTGGAAGTGCTTTTAATATGCATAGTTGAAAACAAAAACAAAAGACATTTGACATAAATTTTATGGCCAGTATTTAATTTGGTGTTAATTATAAACAGTGAAAAATGTGTTATAACTCCCTACTTTTAAGTCTTAGACGTGGATGTCTAAAGAACCGTTTTATTGGAGATAGTTCTAGATATAACAACGTACGTTGCTTCAGTGTAAAAGGATTTAACTTCAGTGTAAGTAACTACACATCGTCAATGCTTTTAAGTATAAAACCTCGTACCTATGCCTACCTCGAAATCGATAACTTTCCTGAGTGAACTCTTAGAACATTATTTCAAGTCAAAAGTTAACCCTTAACTTGAAACACCCTTGATTTATGACGTATTGATTTGAGATAGGTACGAGATTTTTTCAAAGTAGTAACAACATTTTTTGATCACTCAAACCTGCACTTTCGAAGTAATTGAGACTGACGGTTGGTTAGAAAAAACAGTGTATGCTCTGCAGTTCCGGATTGGATTTTCCGGATCAGCTATTCTAGCCTCGAAAATATTTTCAAAGCAAGTCACCCAAAATACGAACGTTTGAAATTTTCTGCCAAAGCCCGTCAGTCGGTGACGCGGGAATAGGAAACCTAATCGCATTTCTGCATGGATAAAGGTCTTAAATCTTAGAAAGAAAGAAAATGTTTAGTCCGCATTTAAACAAAGTAACAATAAGGTACATAACAAGGTATTACTTAAAACTGAAAGGGCTTGGCAATGCTGAGTACGGAACCATAGCCCTGATTTTCTGCAGCCAAATTATATATGAAAAAAAAAAATAGGTTTGCTATTTGATGTTTAAAAAAATATGTAACACTTTTACATTATGTGAGATATTATTCAGTTTTTCTGCTCTTAAGGTCGCTACTTTATTCACCGAATCTTGATCATCGACAAAAGAATAACATAACACGAATACAAATGTCATCATGTTTATTTCCTAAGCCACTTCTTCGCCTCTCCCGTACCTTAATGCTTTTTGAACCACCATTTCTGCAGTAACTCATTGAGAAGTTAACTAGGTCACCGTTTAATATTCATCTTATTTTTAATTCTGTGTCGTGAACCATTCTATACAGCTAATGATTTCGTGATAAAGAGTTTACTTATCATTTTATTACGTTTTACAAATATCTATAAATATTTGTATGTAAGTGCCCATACAGTCTGCGACTTTATAGCTACAATGCTAAGGGCAAAGTATACGTATATATACTGTGCTGTGTGTGTAGCGTGATTTGCGGTAAGTTACAATGACTATAACTCATGTCAAATTAGTCGCCAAAGCTCGTCAAAAAAGAGTAATATTTTGCTTACCAGAATTAACAAAAAAATACCCAGCTCAGTAAAAAGTTGTAGTAATTGATGGCTAGCAGAAATTTACTTAATTAACTGAATATATTATGACAGCTGGTTTGGTACAACTCACATATTTTACCAACGATGGACTGCAGTCTATCTCTGTTTATTATTGCAAAAAGAATCCGTCCTTATTTGACTCAGACACATAACTTCACAAAATAATAATCACCACGGAAATCAAAAGGACGACCATAATAATAGTATAGACTTACGTAGGTATATCGCCTCCTCATTAACCCCCGTCACTCAATGCATAATGTACAAATGTACAGGTACTATATCAAAGCGCTCATACATTCAAATAATAGACAGTGTTCAAAGAAATGTCTGTTGAATGAGACGCTCGCTTAACTTACCGTATCGTAAATCGTTACAGGTCCTATACCACGAAGTGCAAAATTCGAAATTCGTATCTTGCCGTCCCGCTGACGCTAATATCATTTAATACGAGAGTGAGAGGGACGGTACGATACGAACTCCGATTTTCGAATTTTGTAAGGCTCTCTGAATCCATAACTTAGCGAAGAAATGGCTCGTTATTATAATCTTATTTTCATGTATTAAATTTGCGAATTCTTTTTGATTCCATCTGTGAAACGTAACGATGCCAAATTTTATTCATAATTCCTAAAATATCACAATAACTGCCTTCTTACATATTTATATTCATTCGAAATAATGTTTGATGAGAGAAAATTGGCTCGTTATTTTCATACAGCAACATGATATGTAAAGATAAATATACTCAAACATATTATGTTTATTTTGCTACCTTTACTTTCATATACCGGGTGTGGCCTGTACGAGCAAAAAATTAAGACATAGATTGTCAAACTGAACCGCATTAGTTCAGTGACTTTTAAAAATAATGGAGTCTTTGAATCTTCCTTTTTTCATACAAATTAAATACTGCTATCAATGCACGCCATCCTAGAACACAACTGACGTCGCCTGTCACACTACAAACATCAAGCATTTTGCTTTACATTGCTTCTTCGAATTAACTTAAAAGCGTAATAAGAATTAAAAAACGAATTATTTTTAAAAGTCGCCGAACTAATGTTGTTCTGTTTGACGAGAATGACCTATGCTTTAATTATTTGCTCATATTACAGATGCACGTTGATACTTATACAGATATCTTGCCTAAACTAAATTAAACTAAGTGTTGCGGAGTGAATACCGACGAAGTGAGCAAAATAAAAACCTCGGGCTAAAAGGCGACCCTTAAAAGCTTTCAATGCAAGTTATTCTGTGCCGATTTAAACAGTCGTATGTCTTCTGGAGCTCCGTAGATATACGACCTTTTAGGTAGAAGCCTGTTGCAACGAACTGTTGCTCTTTAAGATTTTTTGCGACCGCCGAAACTGGAGCTCTCGGTGTGAACTGAATGTTTCTGAAAATGTGCGGGTAAAAAATTTCCTTCAACATCTCTTATTACTCAAATGTCTCAGGGAGTAATCTGCAAATGTAGTTCGGGCGTTTTTCGCATCAAAAATTGGGATGAAAGAACGATGGTTTGAGCAAATATCGTTTATTTCCCACAGCTAGCCTTATTTTTCGAACTTTAAGTATACTCGTAATTATGAAAAAGAAACTATCAGGAAGAACAGACACATACTGAAACCAAAAACCTTTATTTTTCTCAATGAAATGAATTATTTTAACAAAAAAAAAACTAAATTTATAAAAATTGCCAAAATATTTCAGATTTTGTGGCAATATGATGATAAATCAGGAAATCGCCAACACAAGGCAGTGTTGTATTTTTAGGACTAAACCGGATCACAAACGTGTCCTTATATTAATAAACAATATTAATACCCTTCTGATAACACATCTTTATTGTGAACCAATTAGAGGTCGCTGATAAATGCCGGCTACAATGAACTTTGTTACCAAACAATATAACGTGTTTTTATCACCTAATCATTCAAGCGATGAATGTTGCAAAACTGGTTGGTACAGTCAAGGTCAAAGATATGTATACACCACAGAGTGACAAAAAGCGTAGTCATCTAAATAGTCATAAATTCGGCAACATAAGAATGTACATAAATTAGTAAACATTGGTTTGTGTTAAGTATGTATACAACAGTTGCAATAATATGCCCTCATTTATTAAACCATAAACTGAATAATATCCAACATGATAATCTAAAATATGTAAACAATCAAAATTTCATAACCAAAACTATTGTTAGCGGTATATGAACGTATTTGCGTAATATCGAACTCCATATCTTGATGTAATCAGCCAGCCACTGACATAGTCAAAGGAGAGTTAGGTTTCATGTCTTTTACTAACGAAGCCGTTAAAGAACTTTAAGTTGCTTGCGTTCATATTTATGTTTTTAGTGGGTTATGTTTACATATTTCTGAGATTCTACGACATCCTAAGATCAGTTGTTTTTGAGTGTTTCAAAAAGTTCAAATAGGAAATCCTTTCGAGGAAAGAAATTCCTTAATATGTCTTATTTGCTGTTGTTAAAAAGCCTAGCCGTATTTCAAAGGTTTAAATCATGTGTTTTATTTTATTTTATAAGTAGCTATTGTAACATAACAATATGGTCTATAAACATTAGGATATAAAATAAAAATGCAAAAAAAATCTAACAGGAGGATTTGAATCCAGAACAACATTATGAATATGACTGAATAGTTTTAATCACTAAACCACAGGGCCATCGTAACTGACGTCCGACCGGAAAAATATTGAAACGAATTAGATACCTACTTTAAGTTGGCAGCTTCATTGTTACAAAATCTGTTAAAACACGCATTGCCAATAACGTCCATATATATATATGGATATACATATATATATATATATATATCCATCCATCCATCCATACAGCAGTAATAATTATAATATAATAGACTCATAATAAACTAAGTAGCTATTAGAATTTTTTGGTTCCATTTATAAGAAACTCGTTGCTTATATACCCAATGGATGTCATAATAAAGATGACAGTTATTGGTAAAGTGACGACTGACGATCATTCAGTACGTTTACCTAATCTATTTTTTTCAACCTTAATTGACAATACGTTCAGTCTGTTTCCAGCTTATGTATTATTAAAGCCACCAACCAATAATTAATACGTAATCGTGGTTGCAAAACATGCAGCGACCACGCATGTGGCAATAAACCGATTATCAGCATTATACTGTCTTGTATTTTAGATAAGAGTAATGAAATAAACAATGTGATACGATCTAGCACGTGGATAAAGTCTAATAAAGCTGGCAACTGAAACATCCTGCGTGGATAATAAAACGTTACTAAGGTAAGGCAGGTATTCACATTAATTGCCTTATTTACCTTACTTAGGTACCTTAGGTAGGACTGAATTACGTTCGTTTAACTACGTCTCCAACTTCTAAACCCTACACTTTAGTCAAAATATGTGGCTAGGCCATTTTGCTACCATCACATGGGCGTAAGTAAGGTCAAAAATGTATTAACACAATAATTCTTGTATAACAAAACGGCCAAGCTTACATTACTTTGACTAAGGTGTAGAGTTTGTGACCATAACTTCACAAACTCTACACCTTAGGATTGTTGTAGGATTAGTACGTGTAGTAAGCCTACCGGACAACGGCCAACCGATAGTCTCTCTTTCAACCTCAACATTGACGGAATCATCAAAAGAAGGAGATAGAATGATAATACAGTTAGCTTACATTACATTAAATAAAGCAAATAAGAAGTAAACAAGGCCAGGCAATAAACATATACCTACAATAATAACAACTAAGTATTAAGCAATATAGATATAAGTAGCATGTAGCATGGAAACATATGTGAACATTATATTTTAATTATAGATGAGGGCTCGCCCACCCTTCGCATTCCTTAGTTATAAAATCTTAAAGAATAAAGATTATTAGCTAATTAGTTATAAAATTTTGTAATGTTATTCTGATTTATAATAAACTAAATAAATTTGTTTTTTTAATCGATAGTTTCGATAGAGCTATATTTTTTCTAAAAATTGATTGATTGAGTTAGAAGCGTTGATCCGTTTTACATGAAAATTACTTTTCACTTCTCATGCTCGTAAAGTTCGTATTTATGTTGGATCTAGGCGACGTAAAATGACTTTTCATCACACTTGCTCGTAAACAGTGTCGTAACATGCAGGCTACCTTAGTTGCAACCCCCCAAATAAAACCCTCGACCTTAATGTGCTTGTCATGAAACCCGTGGTCGGTAAATGAGTCATTGCGCGTACACATTTTCTTGCCATGAAGCCCAAGGTCGGTAAATGAGTCGGTGCCCGTACTGATGGCGCTGCGCGCGCTGCTGCAGGACAACATGGACCACCACATGCAAACGCACGTTGCGGCGCGTGCTGAGGGAGGTTGAGGGCGACGTTGCCAAGAGCACAGCCTAAGGTATCGCCAATATTTGGAAGAATTATATTTTTTCTTTTACAAATATAAAATTTTACTTGCAAATGTGATGAAAAACATTGTATGTCGCACGGGCGGTACTAGAATTACGAACATCGACTCATTAAAGCCCTCAGTCTTCGACTTCGGGCTTCTAATAGACTCTCGTTCGTAATTCCTTATTTACCGCCCTTAAGACACAATGTACTATTTCACTTCTCATGCTCGTAAAGTTGGTATTCATGCTGGATCTAGGCGACATAAAATTACTTCTTATGCCCTAGTGCATAAAATAAAATCTTCGTTTAAGACCAAGGCAATCAAGTGTAAAGAGCCACAAACAAAGAAGTTTCTACATTTTTTTTAATATTTTTTAATTTATACAAAACTAAAAATCAACCAAATCAATCAAAATAAATCAATAAAATAAAAATATATATATATGGTAATGCATGAACAATAAAATGTGCATACTAAGTGAACAATTCTTTCAAATGTTGCTATTTCATTTTCTCGCAATCGAAGTGAAAAGCAGAGTGTAAAACCTGCGCATTAAATCCATTTTCCCCTCGACGTGTCTATCCACCCTCGCCGTACCAGCTTGGGCTATATGAACGTCTTGGGTAAAATGGCTCGTTTTATGCTCTTGTTGTCCAATCTATTATTGGTAGGATAAATTAGTTGTTTAAATAATAGAATTGATGCCATATCGATTAATGCTGAAGATTATCTGCTTATCTTGTAAGATTTCAGCTACTTATAAAAGATATTCTATAAACATGGCTCGCTAGCACAAACAATCAAGATGATATAGACCAAGGTTCATTTAGTTACCGCTAACAAGCGTGCAGCATCTATTAGAAGGATGACGTTGAGTGCAGACTTATTGAATTGCATCTAAACTAACAAACTCTTGCAACAGATGCATATTAGCGACAACGTCGCTATTGTATTAAAATAATTCGTCGCATTTGGTTCAATAATTCCCAAGAATGGGTCCAGACTGCTGAATTTTAAGTTATTTAACCGAGTTCTTAGACTTGTTTTTCCTTTTTGGATGTTGTCTAAAGTTTTTTGAAGACAGTCGGGTTTTTTATTTTTATTTTATTTTTTATTTTATATCGTTTTGATGTTTCTGTAAAATGTTTGCATAAACAAATAAATAGCTAATTTTACCATTTAATGTGATACCCATATTTTTACAATGAAAATAAATATATATCCCTCGATTTTTTTAAACATTATACGTATATATATACCCTATGCATGTCACTCCGATAGTTTTGACGAATCTGATACGTCATATTTATTATCTTCAAAACCGTCTAGTCGTTTAACAGAGAGGACCAAAAATAGATATACAAAAAAAACTATAACCCTCTTATACACTTACCTTTCGCATAGTAGGAACGGTTCTAAATTTAAAATCATCTGTATGATCCTTAATGACCCTCACAATGAGTATGTCAATAAGAGCACAAAAATATACTCTTAAGTTGAGTGCAAATAACTTTTTGTCGATAATAACTGTCATTTAAAATGTAGTATTTATTTGAACAAGCGTTAAACATTTCATTATTACTATCTAGCTGTGATAAGTGTTCTCATTTTGTTTTGCATTTATCATTTTATTTTGTCGAGCCTACGGCGTACGTCGTGTTGCAATGAAGCGATAGTAAAAAAACAGTACAATTACCGACTCTAGTGAAAACAGTGAAGTAATAAGTGCATAGTGACATAAATATGATGTACTTAAGTTCTAAGTTGGTGAAAAGGTTTGGAAGAAGGTTCTATACAGTTGTTGGCAATGACAAGCCTTCGTTCATTACAAACTTAGCGATTGAGGTAAGTTTTCAAAATGATATTGATGTTTTTTACACTTTCTTGGACTTCAAAGGTTTAAATAGAGAAACTTTCCTTCCTAATCAAGAACTATCGTCATAGTTTTGCAATGCTAAAGTATTATCAGCTTGTTGTGAAACTTTTTATTGGTCATAGCCGTATTTTTATACTCTCTTATTTAGCTTGCCCTGTCTGTTTTTGGGCCAAATCTTGCATTATATTATCCTTCGTTCAAAATTAACTTGCATCATCATAACTTTTAAATGCTCGTCAGTTGCACTTCGCACTTTTTTGGCGACAGTCGAAAGTGACAGGAAAACGGCCAGTATTAAATTATTGTTATAATATGTAACCCCGCAAAAACATTTAATTGAATTTTAAAACTAAATTAAAACACACGCATCCTGATATAAAATACAGTGTAATAATCGATTCTACTTTCGATTTTGAGCAAATTATTTCCAATTTCCAGTTATTTAATTAACACCTTATACATTATCATTATCATATCATTGATCTCCTGTTATGATCCATGGCACTACTAAAATGGTTACTAATTAAGGGGCTACCCGAGGTTTTCATCGATTTTTGACAAGTTTTGAATCGTATCTCCTACTTTTGCACTACACTTAGAATTATAAGTCAAACTGCTATCGGTTCTCCAATCTTTTATCTCCATTTTTGTCTACCGGATTTTGAAAAAAAAATATACTTAATTTTTGTATGATTTTTTTAAACATTGTCTGAAAAAACACTTATTTCGTATCTCTATTGACGTGAAAGATCTAACATATACGAAATCTACATATTTGGGTTCGTCTTTGACGTCTTTAAAAACTGGTGTAGGGTTTTCATTTGAAACTAATTAACACAAAAGTTATGGCCAGAAAACCAGTTTTTTGGCCTAAAATTGTTCAACTTTGATGCCAAGTATCTGGAAGTCAATGAACTTTGAAGTAAATATGGGATACTATGTTGCTTAAAGCCGTTGTTGTTAATATAATAAGCTACAAAAAACATTAAAAAACTAAGGAATCGAACTAATGAATCGAAGGTCATTCCCTTAAGGTAAGTTAATGTTATGCGGGTTATTTTCACCGTCCATAACTAAACAGAACTTGGGGCAGCTTACCAAGTTTCAGTTTCAGACCTTTACAAAGTCGGTGTAATCCTTAATGTAGAGTGTAGATCTAAACTTGGAAGACTACGATTTATACTTTACGTTCATTGTTGTTTGTACCTAGACGAGTCTTAAATACAACGTAAGTTTCTGTTAAAAAATCAAGGCTAATTCAAGCTTTTTTGCCGTCATATCAAAAGATCATATAACAGACAACTCTTTCTAAATCGAGTTTAGCTCGACATGTTTCGAGCTAATTCTTAGCCCTTCCTCTTAGGAGCAACGCTCGTTGCTCGCTCACGCGAGCAGAGTGCTGGCGCGCAGTGCGCGTGTTGCAGCAGCCGCCGTATCACGTTGCTTCTAAGAGGAAGGGTGACGAATTAGCCCAAAACATGTCGAGCTAAACTCGATTAACGATGTGAGTTACCCGGTCTTATGTACATTGTGTATTAATACGAGTGTCACAGTAGTTTCTTTAAAAAAATTGCTGACTGTTTTTTTGTTGAATATAGGTACTTGCATTGTCATCCAACGTACATATCGTACGTTTATACCAAATTTCAAGTCAATCCGATCACTAGAAGTGGTAAGAAGTTTGGTAAGTATTTCCTAATTACTAGGTAATATTAGTTGACCATCCTATTATACCATATTCCTTGCTCAGTTATAATTTCGTTTCTATAATGCTAAAACAATATACTAAAAAATGTACTATTAAACCATTTTATTTTGAACCCATTCTAGAACGTTCTCGCAGTAACTTTCGCAATGACTTCCCTTGTCAAACAAAGGAATGACGCTACCATTATCTGTGAAAGGGTTCCACTTTGGCTCACAATTCAGTTGGCTCGATAGTACCTATATATACTCTATTATTTATGACGTGGTGTGTCAAACCCTTCGCCAATGTCACGACAACGGTAGACTTCAACCCGTCACCTTAATCCGGTAAAAGTTTTTCTGTTTCCCATATTTTCTTATAAACCAATTTTTCTTTACCAATTTATGTCAATTGCTTCAGTAATTTGTGTCACGTGCCAAACAAACGTACATCTATTATTTTTTTAATGTAGTCCCTTTAGTTCTATATATTTTGATACTATTTATCCATGGGTTAGCACTTAACTCAGAGTTATAATAGTCAACACTATAACGGGTGTGTAATACGAGCAAAAAATTTAAACTTAGATCGTCCTCGTCAAACTGAACAACATTAGTTCAGCGACTTTAAAAGTCCATGCAAGTCTGCTAAAAGAGTAATTATAGGAAAAACTGGGGTAGAAATATAAATCCCTGTTTTTGCAAACAGTTTCGTAGACGATTACGAAAGTACCTGAATACCGCTGTCAATTGGTGTACTTAATTAGTCTGAAATAGGGATGCCCGATCTTTTCCTATGAGTCGATATTTTGAATCGCAAAGAATCAGATAGAGAAGTATATCATTGATTCCATGCGCATTCTGAATTGAAAACATTAATCGATCTAGAATATAATTGTAATTCCAATCGTTTACATGCAGTAGTGTGTGTTATATAGTTAACTTTATTATTATGTTCGAAGGATGTGAAGAAGAGTTGTTTTAATTTTAGCAATAAAATATACATACGGGCATAATTAAAACCTATGTCCATAATTGTAAAATTACGGGTCAATTAACTAATTTTTAAATGTGACTATGTTCTCCGAGCAAATAACGTTTAGCTTTGTTGACTTAAATGGTTTAGATTAGATTAGATTTCTTTATTATGAATACACATGTCAGGTAATTATAAGAACTTCACAAAATAATCTTCAAATTTTTTTTTTTATTAGCCTATTTTTGTGTCCCACTGCTGGGCAAAGGCCTCTCCTCTCTTGCTCCACTCCTGCCTATCAAATATATACAAAAAATAATTATGATAGTAGCAAATTAAAATAAAATGTCAGCCAAAAATAAAATTACTATGTAAAATTTAAGAAATTGGCACAATCGATCAATTTACGTTTATGTAGTGTAAAAAAATAGATAATAGTACAAGTAGTAATGTGCATAATATTATCTGCGAAACCGAAGCTAACAATAATATATTAAGTATAGCATGCGTTGCGATTTGGTAAAGATTGCAAGTAAAAAAAAAAAAATCAATATAAAAAATGACTTTAAAAATGATCAATGTTAAAGATGCGCTCCTTCTAATCTCCTAAAATATCGTTCCGAATTGTACATCCCTAGTCCGAAATGTGGTCCGAACACATAATTAACTCGGATTTCTGGAGGCCGCTAAGCGGTGGCAAAGGAGCCACCAATCAGTTCGGAGACACTAATTGCAGCTTTGGACATAATAAGGGAACTTAATGAGTTACGAAATTGTGAGAAAAGAGACTTCTTGTACACCCTTAGGTTTTCAGTAGGTACAACTAGAACTAGAACGTTAAGAGCGTTTATACATGCTGAGCTGGCAACGTTGCATTTTTGTTAGTTTTTCTATAATTATTGGAGTAGATACATTAACTTATATATTAAGAACAGTTCTAACAGACCATATTTTTAATTTTCATTACATTTTTATGGAATAATCGAGAAAAAGTAACAAAAATGCAACGTTGCCAGCTTAGCAGGTATAACGGGACTTTCGAGTTCCGAAAGGCATTTTATAATCATAATTAGCATTAGCGATCCCTTCAAATAGCGAACCTATACTGTATTAAAAATAAAATTGTGTTGAATACTTGTGACGTATAGATATCACTTAATAATATTGTAAATCTGTTTAAAAAAATATACCTCGTTGAGTTTCTTGCCGGATTTTTCCGAACCGGTGGTAGTTTTTTTTGACATTCATAAGTGCTTATTAAGCCTAAATTGAATAAAGATATTTTCACTTTGACTGAAAAACATCTAAACTTTTGCATTTAGAATATTAGTAGGATTATACGCGAGGTTATCTTATAGTTACCGGGTGTTATATAGCTGTCAATGTGAGGAGCGTGCTCCAAAGCTAACTAAAAATAAACAAGAGATCTGATAATTAGGGGCTGTTTCACCATCCACTGATTAGTGTTAACTGACGGTTAAATATGATGCCATCTCCACCTATTCGAAGAAAGCAAATAGAGACGGCATCACATATAACCGTCAGATAACACTAACCAATGGATGGTGAAACAGCCCTTTAGTATCGCTAAGTATCTGTAAACACCGATAAACAACTGAAGGACTCTCTTTGTGAATGCCAGAACACTAGAATAATGTATACTAGTTTACCCGCGGCTTCGCTCGCGTAAACTATTCGATCTGGTAGTTACAATTGAAATTCCAGGATTTTACAAAATTCCCCTGGGAAATCCCAAAATGTATATCGTGATCTTCATTGAGGTTATGTTAAGAACAACTGTACCAAATTTCATGACTCTGCGGTTGAAATCCCTATCCCGTGGGAATATCGTGATAAAAAGTAGCCTATGTATTATTCCAGACGTGCCAAATTTCATACACACACAAACTTTCGCATTTATAACATACTAGCGTTTACCCGCCGTTTCGCACGCGTAAATCATTAGATACAGCAGTTAAATTGAAATTCCGCGATTTTATATTATAACGTTTATAATAACGTTATATTATAACAACCATGGCAAATTTCATGACTCTAAACCCAGCGGTTGTTATTTCGAGATTTTATCCCTATCCCGTGTGAATATCGGGATAAAAAGTAGCAATATGTGTTATTCCAGATGTCTAGCTATATACGTACCAAATTTCATGACTCTAAGCCCAGCGGTTATTAGTTCAAGATTTTATCCCTATCCCGTGAGAATATCGGGATAAAAAGTAGCCTATGTGTTATTTCAGACGTCCAGCAACCTACATACTAAATTTTATGACTCTAAGCCCAGCGGTTTTTATTTCGAGATTTTATCCCTATCCCGTGGGAAAATCGAGATAAAAGTATCCTTTGTTTTAATCCAGGTCATCCAGGTTATAAACTTCGCCAAATTTCATCCAACTCCGTCCAGCCTTTTCAGCGTGAAGAAGTAACAAACATACTCACTCACTCACAAACTTTCACATTTATAATATTAGTACGATAAGTAGGATTCTGTTAATTATTTAGTTATTCTATTGGAATTTTCCTATACCTTTATACATACAAAACTAGGTTATCGCATTATTTGCATTGTAATTGACAAGGACAGCAGGTGCACTGCAAACATTATTTTGCCGAGCTCTATTACTTCGTGTATGCTGTGAAACCATTGTGTTTATGGTATGCTGTGTCAAGAAGACAAATACGGAAGTTGAGAGTTGTAACTGTTAGGTAATCTAACACGGATTGTTTACTAAACAGCATTAAGGAAATATACACACTGCAATAATAATCTTTACAAATGTATAAATACTAAAGTAACTCTGTCTGTCTGTCTATCTGTTTGTTACTTTCTTTATACAGGGTGTCTTTGAACATGGGGCTATAAATTGAACGTTCAATTCTACTTGCATAACTGAACTACTTTTGTTCTGCAACTTTTTAAAAATATGATCACTGTGTCAAAATGTCAAAAACACTTAAAGTCCCCTGTACCAAGAAACAGCGATAACGTCGCCATGTCCGATACACTGATTTAACGATTGCAATTAGAAGATTAATAAAATAAATTCAAGTTTTTCAAAATGTTGCAACACAAAAGTAACTTAGTCGTGCGTTTAAAATCGAAACTTGAATTTAAAGCCTCATGCTCAGAGACACCCTGTATAAGTAATTATAATGCAACAGGCTACTTATCTAAAATCTAATTAGTCTGTCAAATTATCACAAAATATTGGAAAAGTATTTTTCCTTTTGTTAATTAACCAAAAAATTATGAAGATTAAAAACAGTTAAAAATCCGCCTGATGTTTTTTTTATGGGTCACTTGACACCAATTGACCTAGACCCAAACTAAGCAAAGCTGTACTATGGATACTAGGCAACGGATAAACATATTTATAATTAGATAAATACATATTAAACATCCAAGGTCCGACAGCAAATATTCGTATTATTCATACAAATATGTGCCCCGGCCGGGTATCAAACCCGGGACCTCAAGCTTCGTAGTCAGGTTCTCTAACCAATTGGCCATACGATCGTCGAAATGTTACGCGGTGCTAAAAAATCATCTTCATTTCATTATCGTCACCATTTTTTTAACTCCCGACGCAAAAAGAGGGGTGTTATAAGTTTGACCGCTATGTGTGTCTGTCTGTCTGTCTGTCTGTGGCACTGTAGCTCTTAAACGGGTGGACCGATTTGTATGCGCTTTTTTATTTGAAAGCAGGTTGTCTAGCAATGGTTCTTACATGTTTCATTAAAATCGGTTTAGCCGTTTTTGAGATATTGAACTTTGAAGTGACCAAGTCGGGGTTTTTCAACTTTTTACCCGACTGCAAGGAGAGGTATTGTTTCTGTTGCTTAGGTTATAACAAAAGAACCAATACGTACCTACCTTAAATGATATTGTCCCGGATTACTCCGTAATCGAGTTTAGCTCGACATGTTTCTATCTTATATTTTCTGATGATCTAACGTCCAGACTAATAAAAATTTACCAATATTATCCCCAGTATGTATTACCAGGCGCGGCTCACTCCGCGATCTTATTTTCGGCGACAAGTAGATGTCTGGGGCCCCCTAGAGTGTGCTATTCCACTACACGTGCCGCTTGCAAGAGAAAACGTGTTATGCGATAGACAGGGAAGCATACGGTAGGCACGATTCTTATGCCTAAACGTCACTTTTGTACGATAGTGAGGCTTCTGTACATACTATTACTTATTCTGTGGTATTAATTACCCAGTGTTACCTCTATTGGTTAAAATTCCTCTTTCGAGCCCTAGATGGTTGCATACCTATTGCACTCATGCCGCTAGGCACTGCGGTCAAGGTGCACCGCTTGTATCAATTACTGACTGTTCACGAGTGCACAATGCACGTGCCTGTCTGCTGCTGCCACGTGTTTTGTGACTGATGGTGATGAGGCTATTTATAGAGTAAAATTATGATTAAATGCAATGGAGCAATTAGAATGAGTAAGAGGCCATTTTATCTGTTTGACGTTGTTAGTTGATATGAGGGTATTTCTTCACTAATTGGAAAATTTGAACTGTCCCTTTCAAACTTTCTCTTCAAATTATGATGAATTGAACAGTTAAAATATATACAAACACTGGAACGTAGAATCTCCACATTTTTTGAAGTCGGTTCACAATAGTTTTGGACCATAACTACAGTGTTGTGTAGACCTATATAAATGTATGCACAAACGTCAATCTTATGAATTATTTTTATATTAATCATAATCAGGCAACAGGGTACTGTTTTTGTACTCTTGGGACAATGTTTGATTAAAAATGTTAATAAAATGACATGCACATGGATTGAAATACTACTTTATTATCATCAATGGTGTAATCATCTTTTTAAGTTTAACAGAAAAATCTTTCTAAATTGTAACACATGGCTAATATTATCCGATACTTATCAAATACTGTGATGGGGACATGTCAGGGGACTGTTTTTTGGGGTGTTTGAAAAATTGAAATTAAATTGGTAGTTTTATTTTTGGTATAATATTAGACAAGTTTTAAAATTTGGTTGTTTTTAAACACAAAATCATTTTTCTTTGACATTTACCCCAACTCGTTTTTCCAAAAAAAACCCAAGGACAACGATTTTCCAATTAGTCGAGAAATGCCCACGAATAGATTTTGGTGACATATTAGAAACAAAAAGAAAGAAAGAATAAATGTTTTAGTTACGGTCCCAAAGCTCCCGCGTTGCCCTCGCCCGGTTAAATTTAAAAACGTTCGAAGAACACACGAATAAAATGTAAATAAAAAAACACGTTAAAACTCCGTCCCAAAAAAGGGAGTCATGCGAAAAAATAATTTAGAAGCGGAATTTTCCACATTAATCATAGAACATAGTATTCACGGAATAGTACAAAGCATTTTTACAACGCGACAGTTCCATTTTATTGAGAAAAAATGTGCAAAAAATATACCGCACCTGCAGATTTGGCATTGTTAAATTTCATCGTATAACTACTACTCATACCTGAAACCATTTTATTCTCTTTTATGACTTCCGCATTTCCCTGGCTGTGTTAATTATTAAGCGTTATTGGCCATTATAAAATGAAACAAATGAATACTCGTTTTATTTATCGAAACCTTCATGTAGTAAAAATTTCATTGACAGTATTTGATTTGATTAAACATAAAATAAATATACACCAAGATGATGATCATACACAAACGCAAGCATCACGCCTGTATTCCCAAATGGGGTAGGCTGAGCACACGAAACGTTACCGCTTCGGAGTCACTTTTAGCATTTTGTTTTAATTTTTTTGGCACTATTGTACCTTTTTTGTCAAACTTTAAACCTGAAATTGCTAAAAGTGGCTCCTAAGATGACGATGATGAAACATAAACACCCCTAATTTTTTGGAGCAAATTTTCCTATTGATTCAAATCGAAATCTTAAATCAGACATCATTTGTTTTCATTTCACCGACTGAATCCAATTAAAAACCTTTCTCTAAATATTAATTCACATTTCGGCCAAAATTACAAACCGCATTGGAAGACCCAGGACACAATTAGGACTGAATTAAGGGAAAAGTGTCAAAAAGGGTTTCATTTTGCTCTCAAAGCCCATTCATTACGGGGTCGAATAAATTCCGCGGAAATAACCAGGCGTCATTAAATTTTTACGTGCCATTTAAGTTTCAAAGTGCAATTGTGACCTTTTTATATTCAATTTACAGAAATAAAGGTACGAATTAGACACAGGTTGGCCGTGTATGCTTTCAGGGCACTGCCAAAGCTAGTGTTGCCAGGTCAAATTTGTAAAAAGTCATGAGTGTTAAACTGGAGACAAAAAATAAAGCAGATGCCGAACTTACCTTTAACCACTAAAGAAACATTATTTTTGATTTTCTGGACTTCTATCTAAGCAAAAGGCTATAATCTACAAATCTGAACAAAAAGTAAATTAAAAGCATCATTGTGCGCCGGACATTCGTCCGTTACTTATTTGTTACCGAGGAAATGCTGTCAAGTGCTGCCAGCCTTTTGAGCACCATGCCACGGGGGCCATTTTTTAATTTAATTTAGTATTATGTTTTTATGTAGGTTTATGTTATGTTGAGGATAGTTTTATTTTGATTTTATTATTATTTAGGTACTGTTTTTCCTTCTATTCCAACGTCTCATCATTCATCATCATCATCATTATCTTTTTGTTAAATTTATAAATTAAAATAAATTGCCAAAATGTAGGTATGTACACGCATAATCTCCAATTTTATGTTTGTTATTGCCAAGACGTGTTAAACATAATTAATCAAGTAAACTGGAACGGGGTCGAAGCCATGGGCAACAGTTAGTTTATTACTAATTATAAACACCATTAATAAAATGTTTGAAAAATGAACGTCAACATAACCCTGTCTCTGTTGGGAAAAAATGCCAGTATGTACACGTCAACCAAGAATAGCACATCTCCTGTATTAAACAGGTAACCTGGCAACACTGACTTTTGGGCACTGCTGGAGCTGTCTCGTCTCGGGTACGGCGCCCAAGCGGCATATTACGCCGTATGAAATATTTCTACGCAGAGCCACCCGTAATGGCCAAAGGTTACGAGTGTTGTTTTGACGTTGGCAACTCTTTTGTTTGCTTTGAATTCAAAAATGTTTTTTGCCGGACCTTGTTCTGTTTTAGTCAGTTTGAGTATGCGTTATCAGTTATTTATTTCATTTTCTTAACTGCGGAATAAAACAATTAAAAAGTAGGAATAAATACTTTAATTTTTTGATATATATCCTACTAAGTAGTACAAGGTGATTCTGGAGACCACCGGAGTTAGTGGTCGTGGTTAGTTGGCTCCTACTTAAGTATATAGTACCAGTATTAATGAAATTAACGCATCATTTTTCTACATTTTCAAAACAATAAGTATTCAATTAAGTATTTACTAATGTATGGCCACTTTGCAATTTTTTATGCGATTCTATCCTGGTCAGCTACTATTTTTATTGTACTACAAACACAGTTTTCTACTACAGCTACTACGAGTAGTTTCTTGGCAAAACAGTACCGTAATGCCTTAAGTAGTTACTTACTTATGTAGGCCATTGTTTCCCGTCTCTTACCATTGGTCAGCGGGTCAACCAATTTCATTTCTAAGCTACCCGGCTCGTAATGACATTTTACATCATTTGATAATCACTGTAAAAGACAAATAAAATTATTTACTATGATAAAGTTCTACGGTGGCCCAGGAATCAAATTGGTTCACTATACGTCGAGCTTGAAGGAGGAATATTAAAGATGATAAAAACCACTTACCCTGTATGGCAATAACATTGCTTATTTTACAAGCTACTTTAATTTACAGACAAGCGTTTCCCAAAACGTTTGCTGCTTGGTAATTGCTCTGGCGACCATGCCTCATTAATTCTTGAAACGCATAAATGGTTTAAATGCAGCTGGACTGAATTTTTGGGACTCGATGGGTGACCACTGAGTTACAGTGGCATTTTAGTTCTATGTGCGACTAATGTGTGAAATTGGACTGCGGTGGCACAGGATGGAAGCTTGGTAACATTTATTTATACACTAGCTGTTGTCCGGAACACTAATTGTACCTATCTAGGTACAATAGATAAATAGATATCTCATATTAAATATAATGACCCGGATAACTCACGTCTTAAATCGAGTTTAGCTCGACATGTTTCGGGCTAATCCGTAGCCCTTCGTCTTCGGAGCAACGCGACTCAGCGGCTGCTGCAACACGCGCACTCATGTGCAGCCCGCCTTTATCTATTTTTTTCACTTTGTGGCCCATGTCTGCTAAAAGGTTGCCGACCCTTGGACTAAATGGTTTTTTTTATGCAGGAAATTACCCTACGACCGAATACGCATGTAAAGTCTAGTTTGCGATGTTTTCTGCTCAATCAGCCATAAGTAGGGTCACACTCATTTAAATTACCTCTAATTAAGGTAAGCCCCGTCCAATTATACGTCATAATAAGCAATCTCACCCACGCAAGGATGTTCGCGGTGAGCTCAGCGTGACGAACAGGGTTGCTCCGGATTATCTATTAACATAGAGTGGAGAAAATGTACAGTAGGTCAATAATAAACAACACTATGGGGTTCCCATCTTCACTTCACGCTTGGCAGACGGCTTGGGAATCGCAGTACTGCGCTAATTCTACGCAAAAGACGCTGCTGCCCGTCTTGTAGATTTGCCTTTAGTCGCCTTCTACACACATCGTGATGAGAGGTAAGGGCGTGAATGTCTCTTCCAGAACGCGGAAATGAAAATGAGGGAGTTGTGGATACAAGTGGCGAGTTGGCGTTCATTGTGGCGTCCTAAGGGAGAGGCCTTTGGTCTACAGTTAACGTCTTCCCGCTGATGCTGCACTTTATAAATTGGATTTATTTTTAATGTATGGTAATCAGATGGTCTCAAAGGAAAAACAGCGCCGTTCGCAAGACCGGCAATTTTTCTGATTTGGGACCACTTGGTGACATAAAACTTTCTTAAAATTTAATTTATTTTTGTGATTTCGTACTTTGTCACGAATAAATTATTTATTTCTTTCTTTCTGATGAACTAAAAGAATATCTTTGCTCACCCGCGACCTTTATGATAGCTAAGTTTATGCAAGATATGCGTGTTCATGCAGCTCCTACACCTCCACACTGTAAGAACACACACAAACCCATCTATCACTACCACCACACCACACTGACGCGTTTTGAACGCAATCAAAGCTCATCTTCAGAGCAACAACCGTTCGCCATGCTATGCCTGATTCAGTAAATTAATTCTGTCTGTCACAGGAGCTATATTCACAAGCACAGTATTTATTCTTAATGTTTGTAAATTATATCTAACATATTTAAGTATCATGGAATCTGGTTTTCTGAAATAAGTTATTTGATTGAATTATTATGAAATAAAATGAAATGAAATGAAATATTTATTTGCTGGAATACGTTTGCATAAGGTCTTAAGAGTAGGTATCATCAGGAACAGTATTCAGTCGATATGTCGGCGGCCGATCGTAAAATCCGCCAGATAACGAAATTCTTAGGTATGTCGTGAAATGGCTAGGCATATCACGATGTGCCTGAAAAACAATACGGCAGATCGATTAGAGCAACGCATTCGTCGATATTCCTAGCTCTATTCCGGGCACATCGTGATATGCCGAAAAAAAGAAAAAAATTAGGTTCAACGAGCAAAGCTAGGAGTTGTTAGTACGAATTGTGACCACAACGCACGAGCCAAGCGAGCGAAGCGAGCGTGCCGAGGCAGCGGCCGGCGAAGTGCCAGGATCGATATGGCGGCGTTTCATTCATGCCTAGGAATTTCATGATCTGCCTAAACTGGCCAAATCATTAAATGGCGGCGTTTCATGATATGCCTAGGAATTTCATGATCTGCCTAAACGTCACTAAGCAAATCGTTAAACGGTGAGTTTTGAACGATATGGCGGATGTCCCTTAGCCAATTCATAAAATGGTGCCATTTCACGATATGCCTAGAATAAAGATCAACATGCAAATTTCAAATTACAATGGTATTACGATGTATAATTCAAAAAGTCCTTAAACTATAGAAACAGTGATCATGTCAGCCCTTTGTTTTAAATAATCTACCATACAACACTTTCAACTCGTCAGAAAGGTTATTATACAGCACGATACACATAGGTTTAGGTTTAAAGAAATTTATTATCAACAAAGACATGATTTTCACTTACGTGATAACATCATTTAACTTAAAACAATTTTAATGGATGTTCGTCGCCGCGTTCATTGAACATAAGTAGTACTTACGTAATAAATCTCACAAACAATCACAAACAGATAAGTAGGTAGGTAACGTACACACTTCACGCATTTGTATCAGCGATGTGATTGTTTGTTGTTTGTTTGATATGATATGTGTCGTAAGAGTAGCGGGAAACCTGTGGATGCAAGTGGCGAGTTGTCGTTCATTGTGGCGTTCTAAGGGGGAGGCCTTTGTCCAGCAGTCGACGTCTTCCGGCTGATGATGATGATGATGATATGTTTTGCTAACTGTAGTTTAAATGCGTGAAATTGAGCTTACATTTTTAATATGCGAGGGTATTTCATTATTAAAACGAGCTCCTTCATTAGTGAGCATCATCTTGCCGTATGCCGTTCTATGTTTCGTTGAGACAATAAAACTAGCTCGCCGAATTCGGTGGTTGACAACATTTTTTCGTTTAGTGAATGACAAGTCGGTGCGGATGTTTTTATCTAGTCTTGCGAACAAAAATGCATAATATGTTATATCTATATAGCTTTTGGATGTTCATTATTTTGGTTTCTTCGTAGATTTTTTTGGTTGGTGTTAAATAGTGGTAGTTAAAAAGCATTTTAATTTTTTTTCTTTGTTTTTTTTTTTTCTTGAAGCTCCTTCAGCCTAGCTTAGCAGCACAACTTACTAAACGTTTTACTAAAGTATTGTAGTGTTAGTCGTAGTTTGTGTGGGATGCATCGAACAATGCTGCGGAGAGCACCACGGAGCGGTAGTAATCTTTTTTTAACGTGTTCTATGTGAGTTTTCCATGTTAACTTACTATCCAAAAACAGACCGAGATATTTTTCGTTACCTTTCTGTTGGAGCGGGACATTATTAATTGTCAGTGGGGGATGGGGTGGTATTTGTTTATTTTTTGCTTTAAACAGAATGTAGCAAGTTTTGGAGATGTTAATAGTTAACAAGTTGTACTGGAACCAATTATAAAGTGTGTTCAGGTCGTCTTGAGCCTGTGCAATAAGATCTTGTATAGATGAACCGAAGTAAAACAAACAAGTGTCGTCTGCGTAGAGAGTAATATGGCCGTTTAGTGCTAAATCCTGTATATTATTGATGTAAAACACAAACAGCAAGGGTCCAATAATTGAGCCTTGAGGGACTCCGCACGTAATTGGCAATGCGTTACTTTGGGTGTTAATACATTTTATTACTGTAGTACTGATCCCGTCAAGGCCAACACTACAATTGGAGTCTAAATTGCAAAATCGAATGTCGAGATTGAATTCTGAGAGGTGGATTGCGTTAAAGCATGCGTATAATTATCATGGAATTGTCTTGGTATTTCGTTAGCTAGGAGCGGCCCTATATTTGAAAAATATTCATTAAATCTTTGACATATTTCGGTTGGGTCTGTTACCTCATGAGAGTCTATTACAAGTTTTGAAGGATATAATAGGCATCCTCTTATAGACGTCAGAGTGGCAAGGATGTTAATACAACAGATTTTTATATTATTAAAGCTGGGTCGCCTAGTACGTAGGTAGGTACTATTTTTATTAGTGTGGAATGTTTTCCTGCTGTAACTTTACCCACTTCGCCGCGCCACAATCCAACCACTCACCTTCAGGTGTTAAATGTCTCACGCTTATTTTAATATTTAAATATGCAAATGTTTGGAGACCTAAGCAGCATTAACAGCAGTGTCAACAACTTCTGCCCTAAGTCGTTTAGCTACATCAGTAAGGTTAATTGGATTTACTTCTATGGTCTAGATCTGAAATTGGGTAAATTTACATTATTACTCATTTTGTGGAGTAACTCTTGAAAGCGGCTTGCTGATTTCACCAAGTTACAAGTTAGTTGAACGCAACCTAAGTGAACCCTTCTTCTTCTCATTTAAGATATGGCTTTTCTGTGCTAATTAATAGGACAATTTCGCCAGTGTCAAAGTAAACTCTCTTTGAGAGGGACGTTGTACGGTGATTGTAGTTTTTGCAACTTGATAGTAAAATTCCAGAATTCACGTGGGGACAATTTGCGCATTAAAAATGCCAGACACGAGAGCAATATAGAATATTGTAAATCGCCGCATAAAAAAAACACTCAAAATTATACTTCAACTAGCCAAAGAAGCAGAAATAGCAAAATCAGATATTGTCTATATCCGCAATGTTCGAATGCTATAAATCGAATCCTAAGTGAAGGGAGATTAAAGTAACGTATTTCTGTAACTTAACCTTTACATTAATTTGATTAATAAACTAACATTCAGACTTTGTTAACTTTCTAACTAAATTATAATTGCCAGAAATGTACAGCAAAGTAAATTGACAAGTAGTTAATTATCAAAGTATCCGTCGGCTGTCATTTACACTTACTTGTCAATTTACTTTGCTGTACATTGCTGGCAATTATAATTTTGTTAGAAAGTTAACAAAGTCTGCATTTTAGTTTATTAATAAAAAAAATGACATGGTTAAGTTACAGAAATTCGTTACTTTAACCTCCCTTAAAAAAGCCTGGCTGCCAGTAACACACTGTATGTCGAATAAGTTGGAAGAGAACCAATGTTTGGTAATTAGATTTAAGAAAGTTACCTAAACATTGTTATATTATTGCAACACCCTTACTGGGGTTGTACTGCTGTAACATGTATGTACTGTGTAATTTCATTAAATAAATAAATACATAATAAATAAATAAGTGTGTAATACAGATTTTACAGACATAAAACAACGAGATCTTATAAAAGTTCAGTTAATGCTAAATCAGGTACGAAATCCTAAAAAATGGTTTTTGAAAAGTATTGTTTTGTCTATCTTTCTTTCTTTGGTAACAAACAAAAACTAAAATCTGTCTTGAAGATACATAAGCCCATAATGAAACAAGTCGATAGTAAATTGCTGAAGGATCAGGGAACTCCTGAGCCCTCACCTTTCGTAAGCCACTAAAATAAATTTACGACCTTTC
Source organism: Choristoneura fumiferana (assembly GCF_025370935.1). Lineage (NCBI taxonomy): Eukaryota > Metazoa > Arthropoda > Insecta > Lepidoptera > Tortricidae > Choristoneura > Choristoneura fumiferana. The sequence continues at coordinate 15,438,940 of NC_133487.1, read as the reverse complement.
CGCCTCATACGTCATCTGCCACAAAAAGATTGTCTCAAAAGCAATAATAGTTTTACCTTTTATCACCTTATTTTGGTTGGAAAATTGAAGTTACTTTTATAGACGAGTTCATGAATAACTAACGCTCGCCGCTAAGAAGTGAAAAACATTTGCATCTCATCGTATATTTAAATTTTCTGCTTACCGAGGGGTCCACACGGAACTTTATTGAGTGATAATGTTTACAAAATATTTACATATATTTTTTTGCACCTAAAACTATTTATTAATAAGTACAACATAACACAGTACATATCAAAATAAATCAATACCTAATACTAAAACAACAAAAACAATTATGCAATAAAAAATATTACAAACATTTAAAATCTAAATGAAAAAAAAATAAATAATATAAACTACTCAATACCCGTCCGCATCGTACTTGGCCCAAACGTACCCATTACCCCAGCGGTATTGCCCCGTAGTATGGCCAACGAGACCCGCTGGACCAAGTACGACCCGGAACGGGGGTCGCCTCATCTGTCCGTTTGTTTGCATATATTTTATTAACAAATGGGTACCAAAATATTTTAAATTACATATTATTAAAAAAGTATAAATATTCATTAGGTTCAGAACAGAGAAGTAATTAAACAAAAAATGAAGCCAATTCGTTTCTACTTAATTAAGTAAAAATGTAGTTATTAAGGTAGACGGTTTTTTTTTATTTTTACAGTAAAATTAGTATAGTGGAGATCAAAAAGATTAATAATTTACTTATAATTTTGTTCATCACATACTCCACTAAACTTTCATAAAACGCTACTTTTTACGTAAATAATTACATTGAGATCAAAAGGCTCACTGAGAATTTTCACGAAGTCAGTCTCAGGAAAGGGAGTAAACATTATTTTTAATATCGGCTGCGTAATACAATTTTGCCCAGGCGTTCTTTGCAGAATGTAATAAAAAAGTTCCCGTAACATTTTATTGCGTAGACAGCGTGTACATACTTTTCGTCTTCTGTCCACACGTATGTTAGTTACATTGAGAACCTGGTTTTGGTTTATTTGCACAGAAAGATAATATAATGATAATTATTCTGGTGTTTGTTACCGAGAATTACACATTTGTTACTTTTGGTTGACTTGTCATAGGTTTTGTAGAAACGGGAGGCTCAGACAACAGTAGACGTTTAATGCACATTAGACCCTTCCTCTTCTTCTGTAAGTTGGTTTTAACGTTAAGAGGCTTACAGCCGCTGAAAATGTTAAAAGTGTAGAATTAGAAAGGGAAACCTGTTTCTATTCGTAGGTACGCAAAAAAATCTAAAAAAATGTGATAATCTTCAAGTCTCCAAAAATAAATCACCGAGTAGATACATTGATGTGTACATTAGGATTCAAATAAAAACATGTTTCAGTTCAATAATTTCGGGTCAGGGGTCAATTTATTCTTCCGTTGAATTCACAAAATCTCACTTATTCCTAGTGAGACCCAAAGAATAAACAATTTACCGGGTTCCAGGCACTTCAGAAGTTAAGGCATTCACGTTTTTAGAAAAGAAGTGATTGAGTGATACCGTCAGTCCATACCCAGCAAATGAACGCAAAAAGGTATTTTCAGATTGATTTATTTCGACTTGCGGCGATTTATTACAAAGTCAACAGTATTGAGACAAGTGACTGGGTCTGCCCGCTAGTTGTGCTTTCAAGCTCTATCTTTTTACTAGGGTTGTAGGCCATTAGGTATTCGAGCTTTTCAACAGCGTCATTTCCGTGGTAATATTTTTTTTGTATGGGTTGTAGAATTTGGTGATATTAATTATATTTTTACACGTCCTGTGCAAATCAGGAAACTGTGATTCTGTTACAGTTTCCAAGTTTTGTTCCTGCCATGTCAACCAAATTGTGCCCAAGAAAATCATATAGAATAAACGCACGTATAGTGACCCTGTAAGCGAAGCTTTGAGTTCATGGTTATTAAAGTAATAAAAAGTCAAAATTACAAACAATAGATTTGCTTCCAAAGTTGTGTTCCTAGTTCCTCGCTCGTTGTATATTATATCAAGGTAATTAAACCTCCGATACAATTTCGTAAAAGAATACGGGGGCGGAGGCGAAGTTCCGTGCCGTTACAACTCTATTTTTTATTGTGAATTATGAATAACATTTGTGGATGGAAGTGTCGTCCCAACGTTTTAACCAAATTGCTTCTTGGTTTTAAATTTGCATGGAACCCTCTTTGCGAGTCCAACTCTTACTTAACCAGTTTTCCAACTGTATTCAGTTTTTGATATGGATGTACTTTCTTATTATAAATATACCGACAACGATTATAAACGAGATTCTGTTTCACCATCACAGGCAAATGGCACACAACACTATAACGGTTCTTTGTTTTCAGGGAGCGAATGTGGACAAGCGTACGCTGGCAAGCGCTGAGCGCAAGCAGCGTACATTCAGCGACCGCTCACAGCTCAAGTACGCTAGGCGACTGGTCGTAAAGCTTGGCAGCGCAGTCATTACTCGAGAGGACGCCAACGGATTGGCATTAGGACGACTGGCATCCATTGTTGAACAGGTAAAAGTCTCTCCGTTGTCTAGGTCTGCGAACATTCAGCAAACGCTCACAGCTCAAGTATGCCAGGCGACTGATCGTAAAACTTGGCAGCGCCGTCATCACTGGAGAGGACGCCAACGGACTGGCATTAAACGACTGGCATCCATTTTTAAACAAGCAAAAGTCTCTTTGTGGCTCGGATCTGCTCTGTGGTCTTCGTATAAAATATTGACAAGCAAATGCTGCAGCATAATGCTGAGTCAATTCCTTTTCGACATCATCAAATGTTTTTATTTTCTGTAAATTGTGTATTATTTTAAGTTCGATCTCGAAATAAAGTTATGTCTATGTCTATGTCAAATACAGGCAAGCATGGAGCGCAAGCAGCGCACATTCAGCGACTGCTTATAACAAGCAAACAAAAGAGTATCTGACATTTCTCTCAGCTTAGTGTTAAACAGAAGACGATCGCAACTCTTTTTGATACAGAAGGGCCGTTGACATACTCGTGAGCAAAGAAAAGGATTAAAAAGTATTCAGGGATCTTTGCTCTTCGATGAGTTTCTAATAAATGATTTCAATATTTTGTCAGTAATTTATGATGTAGAATGTTTTTAAACAGCGCCTTTTGCTTAAATATATTTCTCTGTTTGTTTCCTTGTTTGCTTCAATCTCAGTTTAGATTGATTTGAAATTTAATACATGTACAGAGCTCCGATGCCAACGTGATAATTTAATGCCGCGAGCACCAAATACACGCATTAAACTTTCATGAATACTCTAAAAATTTAAAATTTAATCTAGTTTTGTTTTAACTCGCAGATTGTGCATTCAATTTAATTGTAAATTAAGGTTTCAGCCTCACTATTAATTGGATGACCAAAAAAAATAAATGTAAAATGTGTGTGTGTGTGTGTGTGTAAATGTGTGTATGTGGTTGATAATAAATGTAAAGTATACAAACTATTTACTTTATAGCACCACCCAACCCAACTGGATGATTGTTATGCAAAATAGAGTAAGCTGTGAAATGACGCCATAGCACAAATAGAGTTATTTATCGCTGTTTTATCGTGGCATAGTTTCATAAAAAATGTGATATTGCCAAATATTGAAATTTTAAAAGCTTTTAAAAAAATTGCATTATTATTTAGGTATGGGCGAAATTTTAGTACACGTCGGTTTTGCCCACGTTCAGTGATCGGGTTAACTTGAAATTTTGTACTCATACGTAGCTTGGATATAGCAAATACGGACAGCAAAGGTAGTGATCGGGCTGAACTTGAAATTTTGTACTCATACGTAGCTTGGATATAGCAAATACGGACAGCAAAGGTAGTGATCGAGCTGAACTTGAAATTTTGTACTCATACGTAGCTTGTATATAGCAAATACAGACAGAAAAAGTACAATCAGTAAAAAACGTTTTTTTCTCAGGTAGCAGAATGCCATCATGAAGGCCGGGAGACTATCATGGTGAGCAGTGGAGCCGTGGCCTTCGGGAGACAGAAGCTGACGCAGGAACTCCTCATGTCCATGTCCATGCGAGAAACGTTGTCACCCAACGATCACACGCGAGAGGTATTCCTGACCTACGAATAAATAATAAGTCAGGAAGCGTAACTCAGAAAAAATCCACACAAAAAATGGCCATACTTTAAACCAAAACGACTTATGATTAAAATATGAATCATTTTCGAGGTTGCAAATAGACGTGCTTGTTGATTGGTTAAAATTCAGAAACAAAGCAGGGATTGGTTTGCGCGGACATGGAAGGCCATTTTTCTAACGCAGTTACAATTCCTGACCTAATTATTAATTCGTAGCTCCTGACACCCTTTGACATAATTGGGTAGTTTTTATTCTATTTTTCACCACACTTGCTCGTCAATTGTTTTATTCCATGCCTGTACGCTAAAGGACACTGGCCTAAATTGTTCTCGCGGAAATAATGGATTAACGTATAGTTTTTTCTCCCAATAGTAGACTCCCTATAGTAGACGACTTGAAAAAAGTGACAATCAGGGGGGCTACTACGAAAATCGAAGTTCGTGTCGTATCGCTGACGCTAATATCATTTAATATGAGAGTGATAGGGACGGTACGATACGAACTTTGAATTTCGTACTAGCCCTCCTGTATTGACGGGTAGCCTTTAGTTTTATTCAGTAGTATTCTTAGCGTCTTTCTCTTGACGAGCTATGAATGATGAATGTTTAGACATTAAATTCTTAATTTTATTGTTTGCAATTTTTTCCTCTCAATGTTATGAAAATCATTGTGTGTGCCGTGTGGTGTCGGTCAAGAATTGCACCACCCCCTCTCTTCCCGTGGGTGTCGTAAGAGGTGACTAAGGGATAAACCGGAGGATGGGCAGCAGCGTCCTCCGCGAACTATCGGATATAACTGCGGTCGCCAACCCGCCTGCCAAGCGTGGCGACTAAGGCATTTTCCCCCAAGGTACAAGATATAAAACTAATGAATCCACACAATCAGCCCAGACCCCTAGTCCCGGCGGCCCTGCTATTCCTGGCTCCGGTAGCGGCCATGGTAACGGCGGGGCAGGGGGTGCTATAGCTAATCACCGGCAGAGGCCCGGCTACCAAAAACGACAACCTTTGGCCCTGGCAACATATAACTGCCGAACACTGCGGACCGATGAAAGGATACTGGAACTGGAGGAAGAATTGAGCAGGTTACGATGGGGAATCATAGGGTTATCAGAAGTCCGTAGAGAGGGGAGGACACGATAACTCTTAAGTCCGGTAACTTGCTCTATTTCCGGGAGGGCGAACACCAGTCCCAGGGAGGTGTCGGGTTTATCGTCCACAGGTCCCTCGTGAACAACGTGGTGAAGATCGAGAGTGTGTCGAACCGGGTAGCATGCCTTGTACTCAGAATGACCCAACGATATTCGTTGAAGGTCATACAGGTATACGCTCCGACCTCGACGCACTCCGACGATGAGGTGGAGGCTATGTATGAGGATATTTCCAGAGCCATGCATAGCTCCAGAACTCACTTCACGGTTGTTATGGGGGACTTTAACGCAAAGAACAAATTTTAAAATTGAACTTGCCGTTTAGTTCCCTGACGTTTATATTTGTTTTGTTTCCAGGATGGTAGTACACTGGACCCGCGAGCAGCCGCGGCTGTGGGCCAATCAGAGCTGATGTCCATGTACGATGCAATGTTCTCACAGTACAACGTCAAAATAGCGCAGGTAAGTACTTAATTACTTACATAATAGTAACCATTAAAAAAATATATGTGTCTTTTACTTGACTGCCCGCAGTAGTATGTTTTTCGAGCGTATGTCCTTTCTGTAGTCTAAATGGCTAGACGGATCTCAACATTATCAGGTATCATTAAATTCATCGTAACTATAATGATTTAAACTTTCGTGATTTTCACTCATAGTCAAAATACCACAAACGGGACTTATCACGCTAAAACACACGGATAATATTTACCTCGACGTTTCAACCACATTACAGTGGCCGTCACGAGTAACCTCCATCGTAACTGATAAAGGTATGATTTTATTGATCACCTAATAAATGCATTTTCGGCGACCTAATAAATATTATTTGTTCCTAAAATAGTAGATCTGTCACCTAAATTGAATCATCAAATAATATTAAAACAGTTACCTAAATATTATTTAAAAATTACTCTGAAATAATATTGATCATCAAATATATTGGGTTCCAAAATAATATAATGTGTCACTAAAACTGAATCACCAAACAATATAGAAATGGCTTCCTAAAAATAATTATAATCACTAGAAAATAATATTGATCATCAAATAATTGAACTGAAATTTGACCATAATGATATGTACAATGAATTAAGTAATAATAGTAATGTCTTCTCACAAATTACACCAATTGACCCAGCCCCAAACTAAGCAAAGTTTGTTCTATGGTTGCTAAACAACGGGTAGACATCTAGACATACATACATATATGCTTAAATAGATACAAACATCCAAGACTCAAGTACCTACCTACTATAAACATTTATATTCATCATACAAGTATTAGCAAAAAATGTTCAGTTGTGGTGTCGCAGTTCTACCTAAAACTCCTTCCTCGCTTCGCTCGTCGTCGTATCAAACCAGACCTGCCTTAGTAGAATAGGTAGATAGAAGCATCGAATTAAGGAACTGGTCTATTTATTAGGTGACAGATCTATTATTTTGGTGATATTATTTTGAGGATCAAACTATAATTTAGGATACAAGTTTAATCTGATGACTCAGACTCTGAGACTACTTAGAGACAGATTTGATTAATTTGATGACTATCGCAGTTTAGTGACAAATCTAAATTTAAGTGACAGAAAATATAGTTCATGAAGAACTATAAATTGAAATTAATTGTTTTTATTAACAATTTATATTGCTACAGGTTGAATTTCCAACTAAGAATTCGTAGACTCGAAAATAATGTTGCTTAGAGCCATTTTTCGTAGCTTTTTACCGCGGCTTCGCCCGCGTGGAAGTCTGTTATCGCGCGCTGATTCCTCGGGAACTGTGCATTTTCCGGAATAAAAAGTAGCCTATGTCACTCTCTGGCCCATTAACTATCTCTATGCCAAAAATCACGTCCATCCGTCGCTCCGTCTCGACGTGAAAGATGGATAAACATACATACAAACACACAAATATATAAACACACACACTTTCGCATTTATAATATTAGTATGGATTTTCTACGACTTCGAAGTATCTCTTAAATGTATTTTACTTGCTTTATTGATCGAGAACATTTTAATTAGCAATTACATACAGCTTTCATTTGAGCTGCCAATAATTAACGAGTAATCAAGTTACCATTACTGTAAATTAAATCAAACATAAGAATAAATTTCTAATCCAAACTGTTTTAATTAAGCTGAAGGTTAACGAATGAATAAATCTCAGAAGATACTTGTAAAATATCTTTTTACATTTTAATAAGTGAACTGTCTAGACATTCTTAAATAGAAGGCTTAAATTAAAAAAAAAAAAATTGAAAATGTTCCTTACAAAGAACAGATTAAGATAAAACGAGGGCATTTGCTTTTTGTCTAATGAGTGACTTTCGACCAATTTATAATTACTTTGTAAAATTTCATTCGGTAATTGTCTCATGATTATTTGCCGCTAGATTTATTAATTCTTATTCTGATGGGACCAGCTGTAAAGTATTTTACTAACATAACTAAATTAATAAGAAATTTTCAGTGTGCCTATGTTTGTATTTTTTTATACAGCTGGATCTTGGAAATACTAGACTGTTTTTATCCCGATATCCCCACGAGAATGAGATACGCATGTAAGTATTGTTATGCCAAGTCTGTGTGCGAGTTTATGTTAGAACAATTAATATTATGCTAATTAAGGAAGAAAATGAGATAATAAGGATTAATAAGTGTAGCCGCAAATAATCGCAGTAAAATAACTTAAACGAATTTTACACAACTATTAAAAAAAACTTTAAGAACTTTGCGGATGGTACCTACTTATTTTTTCATCAAAATAAATAGAAGAAGTTATTCTTCTTTTTGAAGCCGATTTATAAAGTAGGTAGTTCTCTGTCTTAAACCATAAAAATTACCTACATTCTCAAAACTTCTGAAGTACTATTTGGAAACCACTTATACAATGTAGGTACATATTTAAAAGCTTTAATTAAATCTGCATGTAACGATTATTCCAAGATTAGTGGTAATTTTATTTTTAAAAACTGAATCTTTTGACATCTTTTGGATCCTTATTTTAAAAATTTAATGGTCTCCTGGTAGTGGGTAACAAAAAGTAACACACAGTAATAACACATTTCTCATAGAAACTGCCACGTTATTAAGACGAATACATGTGTGCGTGCTCAAATAGGGTCCTGAGTAAGCATGTCACGGACTCCAAAGATGTTCCACAAAACACCTCGCCAATGTCAAGGCATGTCTTATATATTCTACAGGGTGGGTGTGCGAATGATTAAATTAATAACAGAAACATAAATAAGTTTTTGTAAAAATATACATGCTGTTTTAATCACTGTACTTTCGTTGTCAATTAAACTACAAATTCGTACAAATTTTTAAGTCCATTCGGTCATTAGAAGTGAAAGAAATTCGATTAATATTTGTTCTTGAACATACGAACATTGCAAATTGTGTAAAACCCTGCAAATAACAAGTCACAATAATTAAACTCGTATGACATTAGAGAACTTGTAATAAAGAGAGAAACTGTCCAAATTTGTTAAAGGTAAATTAAAAAAATGATTTACGAAGAGTTTTAAAAAAGTGGTCTAAATTTTTTTTTTCAATACAAACAAAGGACTATAAAAATCAATTCTTTGATGTCATCATCATCATCCCAGCCTATATACGTCCCACTGCTGAGCACAGGCCTCCTCTCAGAACAAGAGGGCTTGGGCCGTAGTTCCCACGCGGGCCCAGTGCGGATTGGGAACTTCACACGCACCATTGAATTGCTTCGCAGGTTTGTGCAGGTTTCCTCACGATGTTTTCCTTCACCGCAAAGCTCGTGGTAAATTTCAAATGTAAGCCGTGGTGGCCTAGTGGTTTGACCTATCGCCTCTCAAACAGAGGGTCGTGGGTTTAAACCCCGGCTCGCACCTCTGAGTTTTTCGAAAATCATGTGCGGAATTACGTTTGAAATTCTTTGATGTAACTCCAATTAAAATGGAATTCCAATCAATTGTGAAGTATCGTGGATACAAATTACATGTCATCCTATATATCACGCCACGTGTACAAATACGCGTTAGGAATACAAATTTACAGCAATTAAACAACATACCTATGACACGAGTTTCGTTTACAATTTTAAAGCAAATGTTTATGAAGCACGAAAAGAGCCTTATAAGCGTTCGTGTGGCGCGTAATTATAATATTTTGTAGGCTTTTTCCTTTGACGACATTTTGCAGTTTGAAGATGAACATTTTGTGACATCATCATCATCATCCGTCCGTCCGTATACGTCTTACTGCTGGGCGTAGGCCTCCTCTCAGAATGAGAAACTTAGGATTATAGTTCCCACGCCGACTAGGTACGGATCGGGAATTTCAACCCCACCATTCAATTGCTTTGTGGGTGTATCTAAATGCCCACGATGTTTTCCTTTACTGGAAATCTAATGGTAAATTTTATGGGAATATGAATTCCGAAAAAACTCTGCCCTGGTTTGAATTTCTGATCCTCTGCTTGAGAGGTTATAGATCAAACCACTAAGCTACCACGGCTTCAAATAAAACCTAAGCAACATAATATTTAAGCTACGTTAGTCTATTTAGCTAACACGTCACGCAACTGGTTTAATTTGTTAGTTAGTTGCGAATAGGTAATTTGCATGTGTATAATCCAGGTTTAATTTGCAAGTAATTGTTTTAATTAAATTAGATGTGATAAAGTGCAACACCATCAATAGTATTGTAAAGATTAAGGTAGACGTCCCAATGCCGGTCATAAGATGTATGGCTTATAAAATAAATGAGATTAAAAAAAAAAAAAATGCCGGTCGCTCTCCCAGTGGTTGTTATCATTAATTTTATGTTAATATAGATCACTACACTGCACCATTGGGCGTTTTAGTTTACTTTTATGAATTACTAGCTTTTGGCCGCGGCTTCGCCTGCGTGGAATTCGGCTATCGCGCGCTGTTCCCTCGGGAACTGTGCATTTTTCAAAGATAAAAAGTAGCCTATGTCACTCTGGCCCATAAACTATCTCTATGCCAAAAATCACGTCGATCCGTCGCTCTGTTTCGGCGTAAAAGATGGACATACATACAAACATACATACTTTCTCATTTATAATATTAGTATGGATGATCCTCATCAACTATTGTCTGCCATATTTTAAGAGTCTTGTTCCTGTGGTAGGCTCTTGTACTTGTATTATCTGTCAGTCACTCAGCCACTTTGTTATTTTATAGATTCCATGTCGCAGTGAACTCCATGAAACTTCCAAAGCCCTACAACGTAACATGACTAATGTAACAAGAACTGTTGTTCGTGCTCGGGAGAAAATGTATTATGTATCCTCCCTTATACTATGTATTCGGATATCAGAGTAGGTAGATGCATAATTAAGTTTGTGCAATCACACACACGCCTCTGCGTCGGTAATAGTTAGTCGCTAATTGAATACCTACTTCAATCGAGCTATAGGGAACAGTTGTTTTCGTTTTCAAGAGTAGTGAAGTAACTGGCTGGCATTAATAAAAGATACGTCTATATTATCTAACACTATAGTAAAATAGTACAATCTTTGAAAATGCTGAATTGATTTAACAACGATTCTTTAGCTTTTTTGTATGTTAGAGAAAAACGGGTGGGTGGATCACCTGATGGAAAACAATCACAGCCATCCATGGAATGTAAAGTAAGCAAAATTATGGGTGCGTTACTGGATTATTGGAGAAAAAAGAAGGCTCGTTTTTATAGAATCTGAAGTTGTATCAGCCTGAAAATATTGGCACTGCTGGCTGTTTCCAAAGTTTGACCGCTAATATATACAATAAACGGCAACATTACTAAGTAGTCCAGATGAAAAAAGGATACATTTTATCCCGTTAAAAATGCAAAGTCCCCATTTGCGGGACGCAGATGATTGGCGGCAGCTACGACGGCAACAGCTAGTATGTATACCAGAAACAACTAACTAAATACCTTTCCAACGCCACCCAACGCACAGTAGGTACACAGGGTTCGCCGCGGTGAACTAAGACAAGCTCTTCTTATTATTACGATTCATAAGTATCTTTGCGGAGTTCATATTATAATTGGTAAAGGAGGAGCAAGCTTAAAAGTTGTAGTTCAACGTTCTTCTGAGTTATTTATTCCCTTAAATCGAAAAAAAAAACTCCTGGGCTGCCTGCGTTCGGACCTTCATCAGCTGAGGCCTTATTGTCTAACACTTAAAATCACAATCGTTTTCCCCACTTCTTTCTATCACACGGTATAAAATGGAGGTAGAAAGAGATGGTAAATGCGATCACGAATGTCAGAGCGTTAAGCCGTGTTTAGACTTGCAAGAAAAATTGTGCAAGTTGCATTACATAGCGGCGCTCGATTGACCACTACAATTCATTGGCTTTGTAATGCAACTTGCACGATTATTCTTGCAAGTCTAACCTTGGCTTTACACAATATGGCCACGCCACAGGTAGTCACAATACATTACGTCATGTTTAAAAAAAACATTAAGATAATGAAGTCCATTTTCAGACCATGCTGCGGCTTTTAATGGGGGTTGTGCGTAAACAAACAAATAATTAACTCCCGGAAATGAATGACTCGGCAAAACCATGAATGTGCAATTAACCGAAATGCACAAAATGCTTTGTTTTCCCTCTTGTTTTTTCCGGATTGGCTTTAGTAATCTTTATTTATGTGGTACGACGAATGTAGTGCGAGTTATTTTGGGTCATTGTTCGAGCGTTTGTTCAGTAGGTATGATTTTCGTGGGCGTATTTTTGTTGACACGGTAGAAAAATCTGTTACAGTTTCCAGGTTATCCAGTAGAAGTACAGGATGTCTAAAAAATTAACAAAAATCTCATCATATTCTACAGCCCATTCATAAAAAAGTGACCACGGAAACGAAACGATTGAAACCCATTACCCATTTTACAGTCGGATTATGGATTAAAAATGGTCGAAGAAGTGTGTTTGTAATTTTGGTCACGACTTGACTAAGCCTAACTTAATTTACTTGGTGTTTATTTTATTTTAAATTTTATTTTTCTACATAATTATGAAATTGAATTTAATGTCCTATTGCCCCGTTGTGTAACGTATTTCATTTTCATTCATATTTCATTCATAGTCTAATAACATTGAAAAAAAAAACCTTAAAATCAAACTTAAAAAACTAAAATTTATACATATATTTATATTTTTAATTTGTAAAAACACTTCAAAATACCTATTTGTAATTAAGATAGGTACTAGGCTAACAGAACTTTAATTTACAAATCCCACTTTTGTCCTCAGGTGTTAGTCACCAAACCTGACTTCTACAATGAAGAAACTCGGAAGCATCTCTTCGCCACATTATCGGAGCTGATCTCACTGAACATTGTGCCTATTATCAACACAAATGACGCAGTGAGCCCTCCTATGTTCGTCCATGACGACACTGTCGTACCAGGCACTGGGAAAAAGGTAGGCTAAAGCCTCACGAGTATACACTGACTTTAATCCAAAGCGAAACATTTCCCTGTTGATGTTTTACAGATTTTTTTAAATGGACGGACTAGTAACCCTTGCAATATCATGGATATAAAAATAACTAGTTCCTCAATTAGAAAAAATAGTGGTCACATATTTTTTTTCAATACATTTGCTCGAAGAATTCCCTTTTAAAGGATGTATACACGGCTTGTAAGTTAATTTTATAAATATTCAAAACTGAATTTTAATAAATTTCCACCTTTTTTATTTTTCGCAGTAAAATATAGTAAAGTATAAAAATCGCAGTGGCTGAACGCGTGGAACCTTTGCCTGATAATTTTAGTTAACGTAATTAAAAACAAAACTTACGCTTGCGCATTACGGACGCGCCATTTTTGTAAAACTGCGTTGTTTTGTTTTTATTTTTCAATTTTGTGTTTTTAATTTGGCTATTTTCTTACAAATGTATTGAAAAACGTCGTATGATACACGGTTGGCGCGGTTTTACAAGCTCGTGACGATTTTATCACTTGTCAATTCATTAGTAAAACCTTACCAACCTCGTATCACAAATAACTATTCTTTTGTTAATAAAACAAAAAAATAATAAGATAAAACACGTCGGTACTGGCCCGTGACGTCACAATATGGTCTCGTGCAGCGGTAGAAAAACCGCAAGAAATTATTTTTTCAGAGAAATACTACGAAGTACAAATTTATGGATAATAAATGGAACTGCAGTTTCTACAATATACATATTATATTACGTATTTATCTCCCAATAATAAAGTCCCAAACGTTTCCCAAACTTTCGCTGCCACACATTTTTCAAGTTAAAAATTAAGAAATTACACCCTTGTTGTTGGCACTTGTCTTACTCTACCTTACAAAAGTTATCAAAAGATAGTTTAACATATGATTATGTTGTAGCAAGTACCTATAAAACTGTAGCTATATTCCTAAACCAGATTGTTATCTATGAATCAACTCACTCGCCATTTTCAAAGAGAAACGTCTGAAGGAATTATGAAAGATAAGAAGTCTTCCTTGGTAAAAGTGCTTGGAACTTCTGCGGATGCTGTAGGAAAAACTTGACGGCCCGTTTAAATTGTGTTTTCTTTCACTTAAGAGCTTGATAAGGGTTTTTACAAGGGTGCGGTGTATTTTGTTACATTAGAACTCTTCGATAAAACACAATGTTTTGAAGAGAGAATCTTCGAGAAGTTTCGCATAATGCTTGCCTTATTTTCACTGGGAATTCTGTTCTTTTATTCATTGTCTGCTGGCGAGGACTCTTTATTTTATTTCTGAAGTTTTTAATGGTAAAGCCGTCTTACGTATTCTTTTGTTGGAAATTTAAAGATTTTGATTTAACGCGATAATTTGTGAAGCGTTCGAGATTTTTTTTTGATAGAAGATCTTCTTGTCTGCTGTTTAATATTTAATGAACTATCTTTATTTTTTATTTTTCTTAGGGTATTGGCCTGAAGGACAATGACAGTCTTTCAGCATTGTTGGCGGCCGAAGTCCAAGCTGACCTGTTAATCATGATGTCAGACGTGGATGGAATCTACAACAAGCCCCCTTGGGAGGACGGTGCACGCATACTGCATACTTACTCAGCAAAGGACAAGGATACTGTGGAATTTGGGACAAAATCCAAGGTAATGCAGTATAACAAACCACCAAAAAAAAAAAATTAATTAAAGAAGGAACGCCTTAAGCTTAAATGCACGCAAAACTGGAACTGCTTGTTTACATCTTCAGGGTGTTAAGAAATTCCTGTACCATAATTAAACCCATATTAAGACTACCGATTACTAATACGATACAAGTGGAAAACGTAAAAATTCGAAAATAAAAAGATTGAAGATAATTTTAAAGATATTGTATTGTATGGAGATAAAGTCTTATTGTGACACATCACCATCATCCCAGCCTATATATACGTCCCACTGCAGGGCACAGGCCTCCCCTCAGAATGAGAGGGCTTGGGCAGTAGTTCCCACGCGGGCCCAGTGCGGATTGGGAACTTCACACACACCATTGAATTGTAAAGCTCTTCCGTAAAGCACTTCCATAAAAAACTATTTTTTTTATTTCAATATAGGTACCTGCTAAGCTGGCAACGTTGCATTTTTGTTAGTTTTTCTCGATTATTCCATAAAAATTGGAAGAAAATTAAAAATGTGGTCTGATAGAATAGAACTCTTCTTAATATATAAGTAAAAAACGAACAAATGTTTATTAACGGTTTTTAAAGAAAATAAAAGTCTATCACGAATACACACATTATATTATAGACACATTAACTTATTTATATATTAAGAACAGTTATATCATACCACATTTTTAGAGTTCCAGAGCCAAAATGGCAAAAACGGAACCCTTATAGTTTCGTCAAGTCCGTCTGTCTGTCTGTCCGTCCGTCCGTATGTCACAAGCATCTTACTCGAAAACTACAAGATGTATATCAATGAAATTTGGAGTACAGATTATGTCTTGTCAAAGCCGTTATTTAGTTTTGTAGTTAAATTACAAAAAATAAATATTTATAGGGCGGGGCACTCCATATACATAACATAAATTGTTTTTTTTTTTGTAACTCGCATCAATGTGTTAGTTCGACTCTTTTGAAAAGATAAAGGTTTCTCAAAAACTTTTTTGATTAAGTGAAGATTTCCGGAAATAATCGCTCCCAAAGTAGCAAAAATTGTGCCCCCCCTCCCTCTATCTTGTAAACCGTTTGTCCAAAAAATATGCAAAAAATATGGTAAGGTAAGGCTTAATAAATACTTTCAACGAAAATTGGTTTCAACATGATCGGATACACCGTTTTTGAGTTATTGCCGAAAAACTGCGCTTCTCAACAAAAAGACGTAAGAGTCGTGAAGATACGCTCTTTTTTTGGTAATAAATTTCAAGTAGTAAGTTTTTTAATTGTGTTATAACGCACATAATATTACTTGTTTTTTTTTCGTAGTGGCTACGGAACCCTATCTTGGGCGTGTCCGACACAGTCTTGACCGGTTTTTATTATTATTATTTTTTTATGGAATAATACATAAAACTAACAAAAATGCACCGTAGCCAGCTCAGCAGGGACAGCAGGTATAAACGCACTTAATGTGGGTTAAATACCTACCTACTTACAGGTTTTTTTTTTAAATCTTTGTTAATTTTTTTTAATGGTTCACGGTTATTTAGGTACATTAAATATATTTGTTATGAGATCTTTCACCCGCAGATTCTTTAGTCTCCCATGATCACGATGGGTGTGACTGCTTTGAGATATCAGTTGAACTTTTTTTTAACATGTGGTACTGTACGACGACTTACGAAGGTGCGGCGCTGGCGGCAAGCGGCGTGACCGTGCGCGGAGGTTGCGTGGCTCGAACTGGTGCGGCGACGCAGCGCGGCAGAGAGCGGCGCGGGCGTCGGTTAGCGGAGCGCGGGGGGAAACGCGCGAGAGGTGTTTTCCAAAGCTTTAAACCCTGCTGCTGTCTATGCTGCTGGTATGCCGTGTGGTATTAAGTTCGCCTCAAACAAGGTTGCCTACGACCCTCGAGTATAACGCTATGCCCTCAAAAAGTAAAATTAAATAGCTCAGAGATGTATTCGTCTGGCCTAAAGATCAATCGTTCCGATTTTCATGCTTTTAACACCATTTGCAGCATTTTTGGGCGTACCGCTAGCACTAAACGACAACGGTTTACTTTCACGATTCTTGTTACTACGGCAACGCAATAAATAAATATCTTAGTTAGGCTTGAAAAAAGTTACGGTAACAATTTGAAAGGAAAACGTTTGCTCGCACAACGCCGACTATTGATTGTAAACGAAGTTAACACGTCATCTTGAGAGCCGAGGCCTACCTCGTACCCTAGTACGAGTACGTCACCGTTCTTAGACAGTGCCCTCTATTCTTATTTAAACTTTATTATCCCACGGGAAGGCATTACCGGGATATCAAAAGTATCTTATGCCTCATTGCAGATATTTGTCTATCTGTACGCCAAGTTTCATGTCAATCCGTTCAGCTGTTATTGCGTGATTGAGCAACAAAAATCCAAACATTTATAATATTAAGTAGGAAGGATTTCCATCATAATACAACTAATTATAATTTAATTTGGCTATAAATTTTTTTTTTTTAGGTTGGAACGGGTGGTATGGATTCCAAAGTAAACGCGGCGACATGGGCTATGGCCCGTGGTGTCAGTGTCGTTATCTGCAACGGTATGCAAGAAAAAGCCATCAAGACCATAATCAGTGGAAGGAAGGTTGGAACCTTCTTTACTGATTGCCCTGCCCCAACAACATCTTCTGTAGACGTTGCCGCTGAGAACGGTAAGATTTAACTTAAACTTTTGCAAATTCTCAATATCATTTTGAATAAAAATAGAAAACAAACTAGACAGGTTGCAGACTAAAAAGTTTCCCTCTTTCAGCTCGTTCGGGAAGCAGAGTCCTACAACAGCTTTCGCCAAGCGATAGAGCTGCAGCAATCCACACTTTAGCTGATCTCTTAGTAGACAAACAAGACATGATATTAGAAGCAAATTCTAAAGATTTAGAAGAAGCAAAGAAGAATGGTGTAGCTAAACCGCTTCTCGACAGACTTAAGTTAAGCCCCGCAAAATTGAAGACACTAGCAATTGGATTGAAACAAATTGCTGATTCTAGCTATGAAAACGTTGGCAGGGTTTTAAGGAAAACAAAGTTGGCCGAGAACTTGATACTTCAACAAGTAACTGTACCAATTGGTGTACTACTAGTCATTTTTGAATCAAGACCAGATTCGCTACCGCAAGTAGCTGCCTTAGCTATGGCTTCGGCGAACGGCCTTCTGCTGAAAGGAGGCAAAGAAGCTGCTCACTCTAACAAAGCACTCATGGATTTAGTTAAGGAATCTCTACAAACGGTCGGCGCTCAAGATGCGATATCTCTAGTATCAACCAGGGAGGAAATTAGCGATTTACTATCGATGGATAAACATATTGATTTGATCATCCCGCGTGGGTCATCTGAATTAGTTATGAATATTCAGAAGCAATCGCAACACATTCCCGTGCTAGGTCACGCAGAAGGAATCTGTCATGTGTATGTAGACAAAGACGCAGATCCGGCTAAGACTTTGAAGATCGTGAAGGATGCCAAATGCGACTACCCAGCCGCTTGCAACGCTATGGAAACTCTTTTACTTCACGAGGATCATTTATGTAGCTCTCTATTCACGGATGTCTGTAACGTTTTGAAGAAGGAAGGCGTCAAGATTAACGCTGGCCCTAAACTCTCCAATCACTTGACTTTCGGCCCATCGCCGGCTAAATCTATGAGGCACGAGTACGGTTCTTTGGAGTGCTGCATTGAAATCGTTAAGGATCTCGATGATGCTGTAGACCATATTCATAAATACGGAAGCTCCCATACTGATGTCATTATCACTGAAAACGGTGAGTTCTAATTATTATTTATCTTCTTCTCTAATAGTTTTTATCATACTTGTCCATTCTGTATCACAGATCAATTTGGAATCGGTTGTTTACTGGAGGTAATTACTGTGTGCAGTCAAGTCAAAGTCAAAATATCTTCAATTTAGGTTATAACAAGCACTGAATGTCAAAAAAACTACTACCGGTTCGGAAAAACTTTTATTGAGAAGAACCTCAACGAGGTATATACTTTTTTTTAAACAGATTTACAATATTATTAAATGATATCTTTAATCACAAGTATTTAACACAACTTCATTTTTAACTTTCTTCTTTTTAAAATTTGGAGTTGCAATAAAAAATACAAAAAGACTCCAAAAGCAAATCTTACACGATTTGACTGAAACAACTACTATATACCTAGTATTTATTTTGCTTGGTGCGGAAATTGTACATAAAGCAGTAAAGATAATATTATTATGACTATTATTTCAAGGTAAGATAAGACGATGTTTGCTGAAGCACGATTTTGTTCAGTTTGTTTGCGTCTGATTTAATTGTAGTTTTTATGTTTGAATTGTCTGGAAATTATAAAACCGTCAGTATTTATGTTATCAGGTTTGTATTCATGTTTTGTAATGGAGATCGCAAATGTTCGAATTTTGTTTGAATAGGACCTAATGGTAAGCAGTGAGCAGTGGTTTCATCAAATGATCAATGTGTCAGACAAAGACAAAATAAGGTTTAAATTGCGTAAACTTTTGCCAGTGCCAGTGGGCTTTCCCTTTTTCGGTGACAACTGATGTCATCACCATACAATTTATTGTGATTTTGCTTGTATACTGTTGGGACCGTTAATAAATCATTTTTCTTTCTTTTTCTTTCTTTTGTAGATTCTAATCAATTCACGAACTTACTAGTACTCCAAGACCGCAAAGTGAGCTGCAAATTAATTACTTTGCGACTTGCTTTATCCACTTGTTTGGCGCCAGACCAATTGGATTTAATTCATGGATTACCTTCGCAGAAAAATGTCCAACTCGATTACATTTGTATAACAGTATTTTTTTGCATTTATTACAGATGCAGCAGCAAAACTTTTCTTACATTCCGTAGACAGCGCGTGTGTTTTCCATAACGTTTCTTCGCGTTTCGCAGACGGCTTCCGTTTCGGCCTAGGTGCCGAAGTTGGCATTTCCACTGCTAGAATACATGCCAGAGGTAAGTTCTACAATTGCTGCTCAACTTAGTACGAGTAATAAGTATTATATGCGCAAAAGTTTACGTGTGCATGTATGTGTTTGTTATTTTTTCATGCACAAGGGTGGGGCTGAGTTGTGTAAATAGCTGGATCTTGGGAATGTTAATGTTTGCACGGATTTTCTTCAAACAAAGTAAATAAAGACCACGATGCAATTTCGGGACGAAGATTCAGTAACATCCTGCAATTTCTATCGAACTGCTGGATCTAATATTTCCACGTGCGAAGTCTAGTAAAGGCTAGTAAGCTAAAGTTTGGATGTTTATTAGTCAATCACGCAAAAGTGGCTCAACGTAGGTACATATATAAATTAAATTTGACACATACTGAATGAACACCTAGTTTTAAAATTGCATGGTTCCCGCGGGACTACGATATACCAATTCTTCGCAGCCTGAATTGGGAGCAACATAATATAGTATGTTAATATTATAGTATAGTTTGAAGTTGGGTGAGTTGGCCAGCTCTTTAAACTATTGATTTGCTTTAGGACCTGTTGGAGTTGAAGGTCTCCTCACCACCAAGTGGATCCTTGAAGGCACAGATCACACCGCCGCAGAGTTCAATGAAGGCAAAAGGACTTGGTTGCACGAAAAAATGCCGATCAATTGACTAAAAGAGACATTCACCAATAAATTGTATAAGAGAGTTAAGAGATTCATAGTCAAAATACCATAAACGGGACTACTCGTCTACTCGTGACCACGGCAACTGTAACGTTGCCGAAACATCGAGGTAAATATGACTTGTGTAAAAATAGCGTGATAAGTCCCGTTTAGGGTATTTTGACTATGATTGAGAATTACGAAAGTTTAAAACGTTAAGTTAAGAAATTATTTTTTTATAGGTTAAAATTTTGAATAAAATGAGCTACTTGTAAAATGGGTTAATAAATTGTTGACATTTGAAGATTTGTTTTGCTGTGTTATAAATTAAGCGGTTTAATGCATCAAAATATTATTTTTTTTCAGGTAAAAATGGATCAAAGATTGTAAATAAATATTTCTCTCTCGTTCTCTGATTACTTAAAAGCTCATATTGGTACCATTTTCCTCTCTGTAATGGGACGCAAAGCTGGGTATGTGTATAAATATCGCTTGGTAGCAAAGTTACCTGCTCCATAGAATCCTTCGCTAGCTCTGGTTGCAATACAAGCACACTAGAAGTAGGTAACATTGCTGGTCCTCATTTAATGGTTTCAGACGACCAGATAGCCTAGTGGTTAGAGAACCTGACTACGAAGCTTGAGCTCCCGGGTTCGATTCCCGTGTCGGGGCAGATATTTCTATGAAAAATACGAATGTTTGTTCTCGGGTCTTGGGTGTTTAATATGTATTTAACTATGTATCTATCTATAATTATATTTATCCGTTGCTTAGTACCCATAACACAAGCTTTGCTAAGCTTACTTTGGGACTAGGTCAATTCGTGTGAATTGTCCCGTGAAAAAATATATATTGACATTTAATTTAATCTCATTGCTGGCATTTGTAATTTATCATTGTTTACTTATATTTTTTCGATTATATTTTGTAAGCAAAAGCGTGTACGCCTGAAAAGGTAAGGTTTTAGCGAGACTTAATCGTAAAAGTGCAATTATTGAACATCTATGTACAGTACACCTGAATTCTTCACAATAAATTGAATTGAATCGTTAAATTGATTCATAAAAGTACCTATTTCGATACAGCACCTAAAAAAAAATCTTACTTAAGCATCATCAATTTCCTTAAGATCGTCAATCTATATCGGATGCTTAAATCAATCGACTGCCCGCTGTATCGGAAAACCCCTTAAAGCTGACTGTCACGAGAGGTTCCAATATCCTCTTAGCTCCTGGTCATTATTTAACATTAGCGTCGTTCCCGATCAGCCCTGATTTACGAGATCCCCCGACCCCACTTAACACCAACTTTCTTTCATTCTTTACTGCAAAAAGTCACGCACGGAACAGAATATAGAGCCTTCGGTCTCATTTACTTCAAACAGAACTTGCCCAATTAGTAACCAACTCTTTAATTCTCTGTCTTTTGTTTATCTTAATTAAGGTAATAAAGTTTAGTGTTATCGGGCGCCTTCTTTTGCCGGCGTCTTCTAATTAACTTTGACAAAAGTTTGGAAACAATAAAGAACAATTTCAGAGTTGGTAGACTTATTCAAAAGCGGGAGAAGAATTGTTTTGGTTTGATATCGAATATTGTGCAAAATGTTGAGGGAATTTTCTGGCATGCTGGCATCCGTTGACACCGGGCGCGGATGTTTTGAAGCTGTCGGAATCGTTAAAACAGCAGTAAAATGTTTAAAAAGGTTACAACGAGCTCCATTATCGTTAAATTCTGAGAAAAAGAGAAAGGGTAGTGCGAGATAGCACCTGAGCGGACGCGAAATTAATTGCTCCAACGATTTTAATTCTAAACAAATAATACAATACTGCGTGTGCGTGAATATTAGTGCAAAATAATTGTTAATAAACATAGCCATTGTTTTGTGTAAGAAACTGGACATTAAACCTTCAGTCCTTTTGTGTTTTAAGCTATTACTAGATCAGTGGTTATTTGTTTACCCTCGTCGGGCTCAATTAGAACGTTATTTATATTACTTTCATATCAAAATGCCACCTATAAATAACAACACGGTCACAAAGTCCTGCGCGGGTTGTCACCTAGCAATCAAAACTAGACTGTTTCTTTGTTGCTCGAATTTGAAGTGCAAGAAAATGTATGATCTGGACTGTGCTGGATTCAGTGAAAAACAAATCAAGCAAATGGATATAAGCAAGCGAGCTGAGTGGAGGTGCCCGGAATGCCAGAACAAGCTACCCAAAGTCGGCAACATAAATACACCTGTGAGGGCTGGACTCTCTTCGCCTCCAGCTGGAACTAACCAGCGGCAGACGCCGCCGGACCAGGACAACCAGCTTCAGGATGGACCCGAAATCTGCGATGCACACAGCTATGACTTCGATAAGTTGAAAAGTGATCTGTCTGCAACCTTTCAAACTATGATTGACGGGTGTATGGAGAAGCTTTATGCAAGGATCGACTCAATCTCGCTCACTTTCTCTGATTTGAGTATGCGTATGGATGCTGTTGAAGAGCGGGTCTCCGCTATAGAATTAACACTCAATCAGGAGTCCCACGACAAGCCGAGTGAATTAGTGAACACCATTGAACAGCTCAAGGTACAATTAAACAACTGCGACCAAGAATTTCTGCTCAATGACGTCGAAATATCGGGAATACCGGAACGCAGCGGAGAGGACCCTGTTAACCTAGTGACACTAGTTGGTAGCAAACTTGGGGTTGCAATACAGCGACAAGATATTGTCAGTGTGAGGAGAGTGGGTGCACGGCGTGTCAGCGGCGACTACGAGCGTCCGCGGGTGCTGGTGCTGCGCGTGGAGCGGCGACAGATGCGCGAGCGGCTGCTGAAAGCGGCGCGCGAGCGGCGCGGCGCTAACACCAAGGGGTTCCAACTACCTGGCGAAGATAACGAACAAAGCTGCCACTTCTATATTAATGAACGGCTTACGAAATTAAACAGGAAACTTCTTGCTTTATCCCGGCAGGAATCTAGACGCCTGGAGTGGCGTCACCCGTGGACGCGCGATGGCGTCGTTTATGTGCAGTGTAGCCAAAAAGACTCCCCGCGCCGCATTCGTACGGAAGCAGACTTACACCAGGTTTTTGTTTCGGAGCCAACTGGGAATGTTTAGTATATTTTATTTCGTATACGTGTATATTAATTAAAACTGCATACTCAATCGTTATCTACAACTTCTGTTTTTACTTATATGTTTACTACTGGCCTAGATTAGACAATGTAACTTTTTCGCATGTTTTTTATAAATCTAAGACTAATGTTGGGTCAGCCTCTGTGCTCTTGTTGTGGACGGATTATTGCGCAACTTGTCGTCTATATTATATTTTTTATAACCAATATTGTATTAACTATGTAATAAGCACGTTTCTTGGAACATTTATTTATTTAAAAATAATTATGATATGGTATTTGCATTTTCGTGTTATTATTTTATTAGTATCTTTTATAGTATATACAAGGTGGCTGGCGGCACTTCTAACGGTATTATGCCTCAGTTACTCTCACTCAAATATGCATTGCAAATATTTGCAATTAAATCGGGAAAATAATAGGCAGATATATGTGGCTTCACCGATATACTTTCTCAATTCCACTCATTATGACTGGCGCCACGCGTCTCACCTAAGTTTGTACCAGCTTCATTGTAAATATTGCGAAATTTCATTCGCCTTTGTTCTTCAGTTTATTAAAGATAAAAAAATAACTCTTGGGCTTCTAAACCCCGGCTCACTTGGTAACAGGCATAATGAGTTCGTTGCAGCCATGGGACGTTATGATGTAGATATCATGGCCATATGCGAGACCTGGTTGAGAGCCGGTCACGAAGCGCGCGCTCCGGCGCCGCCGGGGTACCGTTTACGGCATGTGCCGCGCGACGCGGCGGGCGGGCGCGCGCGGGGCGGTGGCGTCGGTATGTATCTCCGGCGCGGCATCACCGCGCGACGGCTTCAGCACCCCAATGCCCCATTGGTTGAGCAGATGTGGCTCGGTCTTACTATCAATGGTCTGAGATTAGCCGTAGGAACTGCGTATCGGCCTCCCTGGTTTGATATTGACACATTTCTGGATGCTCTTAGTGATTCTTTAACTTCGTTTGCTATGTTCGATTACATTATTTTATTAGGGGATTTCAATATTAATATCTTAAATGAACAGGAATCAAACACTAAGAAGCTAATAAATTTCTTGAATTACATGCACTTGTCACAGTACGTAACTGAACCGACGCACTTTACAGATCATAGTGAGACTCTTATCGATGTTATATGCTGTAATAGGACTGTCTCTAACGTGACCGTAAACTACATTCCTGACCTTAGCAGCCATGCATTCATAACTTGCCAAGTAAATATAAAGAAAATAAAACCCCCCCCTAAAGTGCTTATATACAGGCCTATTAAAGATATTGATATCAGCAGTTTTGACACCACAATTAATAACATTGACTGGGAAAAACTGGGGATGGGCGGCGTCAATGATATGGTGGCGCAGTTTAATTATTGTCTAATGAACATCTTTGATATATACGCGCCCTTAAAAAAAGTACACATTAAAGAAAGCACTTATCCTTGGATTACTTCTAATATTAGAGAAATGATGCGATTAAGAGACCTAGCCCATGCCAAATATCGCCGTACTAAGTTGGATAGTCACAAAAAATATTACAAAGATTTGAAAAACCTAGTGAACGTGTCACTTTATCATGAGCAGTCTGCCTACATCCAATATCATATAAATAGAAATATAAACAACCCCAGCAAGCTCTGGAAAAATATTAAAAATAACTTAGCCAACTTCAAATCAAAAGATGTAGAATTACCCGCACATCTCAATGATCCTAATCATATTAACTCGCACTTTCTGAATATTCCCGGCAACAATGTAGTGGAGATGTGTCATATATTAACTTCCTCGAATCTAACCGATATGGCTCTGCTGTGTTTAACCTCAAACCTGTCAATGAAACAATTGTTGCCAAAATTATTAAATCAATATCGACAAATGCTTCAGGGGTCGATGGTATATCTTTAGACATGCTGCTATTGACGCTTCCAAGAACATTAGCCATAGTCACAAGCATAGTTAACAAATCAATAGAAACAAATGTGTTTCCCGAACTGTGGAAGATAGCGACTGTTAAACCTATCCCGAAAACGCCTAATCCATCCGATTACGGAGAGCTTAGACCAATCAGCATACTGCCTCTCCTGTCTAAAATACTTGAGAAGATTGTGTGCATTCAACTAACCGATTTTCTTGAAATTAATAAATATACTTCG